>NC_089837.1:536516461-536645434 GCF_035609145.1 Eleutherodactylus coqui | reverse complement strand
TCCCCACTCCACCCATGTCTTCCTGGGCTCTACACTCCTCCCATCTCCCCATGCCCTCGG
Organism: Eleutherodactylus coqui; assembly: GCF_035609145.1. Taxonomy (NCBI): domain Eukaryota; kingdom Metazoa; phylum Chordata; class Amphibia; order Anura; family Eleutherodactylidae; genus Eleutherodactylus; species Eleutherodactylus coqui. The sequence continues at coordinate 536,645,374 of NC_089837.1, read as the reverse complement.
CACTGCACTCCGCTCTACTGCACATTTCTTCAACTTTACACTCCTCTCTGCTGCGCCTCTCTTCCCCCTCTGCCGCGCCTCTCCTTTCCCCCTCTGCCGCGCCTGCTCCTTTCCCCCTCGTGCGCGGCCTGCTCCTTTCCCCTCTGCCGCGCCTCTCCTTTCGGCCCCTCGCCGCCCTCTCCTTTCCCCCTCTGCCGCGCCTCTCCTTTCCCCCTCTGCTGCGCTCTGCTCCTTTCCCCCCTCTGCTGCGCCTCTCCTTCCTCCCCCTCTGCTGCGCCTCTCCTTCCCCCTCTGCTGCGCCTCTCCTTTCCCCCTCTGCGCTCCTCTCCCTTTCCCCCTCATGCACGCGCCTCTCCCTTTCCCCCTCTGGCACTCTCCTTCCCCCCTCTGCAGCGCCTCTCCTTTCCCCCCCTCTGCAGCGCCTCTCCTTTCCCCCTCTGCAGCGCCTCTCCTTTCCCCCTCTGCAGCGCCTCTCCTTTCCCCCCTCTGCAGCTCCTCTCCTTTCCCCCTCTGCACGCCTCTCCTTTCCCCCTCTGCACTCCTCTCCTTCCCCCCTCTGCACTCCTCTCCTTCCCCCTCTGCACTCCTCTCCTTTCCCCCTCTGCACTCCTCCTCCTTTCCCCCTCTGCACTCCTCTCCTTTCCCCCCTCTGCACTCCTCTCCTTTCCCCCTCTGCACTCCTCTCCTTTCCCCCTCTGCACTCCTCTCCTTTCCCCCTCTGCACTCCTCTCCCTTCCCCCTCTGCACTCCTCTCCTTTCCCCCTCTGCACTCCTCTCCTTTCCCCCCTCTGCACTCCTCTCCTTTCCCCCTCTGCACTCCTCTGCCTCCTCTCCTTTCCCCCTCTGCACTCCTCTCCTTTCCCCCTCTGCACTCCTCTCCTTTCCCCCTCTGCACTCCTCTCCTTTCCCCCTCTGCACACCTCCTCTCCTTCCCCCTCTGCACTCCTCTCCCTTCCCCCTCTGCACTCCTCTCCTCTTCCCCCTCTGCACTCTCTCTTCCCTGCCTCTCCTTCCCCCTCTGCACTCCTCTCCTTTCCCCCCTCTGCACTCCTCATCCTTTCCTCCCCTCTGCACTCCTCTCCTTTCCCCCTCTGCACTCCTCTCCTTTCTCCCCCTCTGCACTCCTCTCCTTTCCCCCTCGTCTGTGCCACCCTTCACAGATGGCAGCATGCCCTCCGTGCCCCAGCCCTTGTAGCAGTGATAACATTGCGGCAGTTGTATCCTCACCATCTAAGTTCTAGATGTCTTGGGCTGCGCCGGCCTCCCCGCCGCCTGCTAGGTGTGATGCATCTTGCTCGACCCGTTGGACGCTTTTCCCTTCCTTATACCTCTTGGTTTTCGGATTTAAACGCAGTATTTTCCACCAACGTTGCGGCGCAGTTCGTTTCATTTTAAGGCCGTCTGCACACGACCGGATTTGAATTGCGGAACCCGGAGCGAGCGCCCGCCTCCGTATTCTGCAGCAAATACCGCCCGTGGCGTGCGCTGGTAAAACACTTTCACACGAGCGGAAAGCAACTGCGATTTTTCTGCTTGCGGAGGAAAAGTTGCAGCATGCTAAATTTCAGTGCCGATTCCGTTGAAGTCAATGGAAGCCGTCCGACCCGCGGCCCTTCTGCTATGGCACTGCGGACAGGTCAGAGGTCCCTGTGTCATCGCCTAGCGACTCGGTGGGTAAGGCAGGTAAACAAACTGTACTGCGCATGACTGACGGCCCGTCGAGCGGACCATCCGCAGTACAGGAAGAAGTTGTCAGGTACGCGTGGATGCCGGCCGGGCACAGGGTTGGATACCGCCGCTGGGGGCTCCCGTGTGCAGTCGGACTTAGACTCCTATGAGCCACGCCCCTTTGGACTTTTTTTTTTATACCTGCTTAAAACACGTAATCTGGCGGACGGCGTAGGTGAGACTGCAGCACGGCGCTCCCTTCTAGCGCTACTTACCTCTCCTATGTGTAGTAGTGACTCGTGACATGAAGCAGACGGCCGCCTCACATATTTCGCGGGGCTGGCTATAGGCGAGGGCATTAGTGTGAATGCTGAAGCAGTCCATAGCGGGAGGAGCGATTGATGTCACGATGTCCCGCTCCTTTGTACTGTGGCTGCGGGTTGTATGTGCAGCGTGTGGACGTCCCACGGATGAATGCAGCGAGAGGATGGCCGTGGCTAACCCCACTGACATTTCAATGTGTATGACTGAGCGTTGTGTGCGTGCGCGAGTACTGCGGTATTATTACACGGCGCAGCGTGTACTCTTAGGGTCCACCGCTAACCAGATTCCACCCTTGTGTAATTAACATTGGGCCATGTGCTTGTTACCTGCCCCGTAGTACGATGACTATTTATAAGAAGAGGTTGTTCCGTGGCGACTGCTGCTGGTCATGGAGCTCCTTCTGGGGTCCTGAGAGATCATCTCGCTAAGGCGTTCGCTAACCGGAACATTTCTGTAAATCCAAATAAAACTCATGATGACTCTGTCTTGTCTGTGGCTCATTAATCTGTGTCCCTGCCGGCCCGGTTACTCGACAAGGAGAGGGTGGGGGGGTTATGAAGAAGCCTCCTGTTATCAGTAATACTAGCCCTGACTCGTCAGTGAGCCATGTGGTGCAATGCGGAAAAATGGCCTTAAGGTACCTAAAAGTCCTGCCTGGTAGGTGGCTGCCCTCGCTGTAAATGTGCCGTGGGAGCCCATACTATGCAGGCTCGGCTTGAGCCCAGTCTCGGTATCTTGGTCCGTGTGCCCATGGTGCCTGACCACTCCGAAGGGTCCTGCTGCTCCTCCGCTCGTCAGGTGAGATGCTTCTATTGTTGCTGCTGCTTCACTTTTCCTCCTCTTGCTTTTCCGTTTCCCCTTTCTGCTGCTCCTCTTCCTTTCTCGTTCCCCCTTCTTCCTGCTGCTCCTCCTCTTCTCTTTCTTGTTCCACCTTCTTCCTGCTGCTCCTCATCATCCTTTTCTCATTCCCCCTTCTTCCTGCTGCTCCTCGTCTTCCTTTTCCCCCTCTTCCTGCTGCTCCTAGTCTTCTTTCCCCCCTCTTCCTGCTGCTCCTCGTCTTCCTTTTCCCCCTCTTCCTGCTGCTCCTCGTCTTCCTTTTCCCCCTCTTCCTGCTGCTCCTCGTCTTCCTTTTCCCCCTCTTCCTGCTGCTCCTAGTCTTTCCTTTTCCCCCTCTTCCTGCTGCTCCTAGTCTTCCTTTTCCCCCTCTTCCTGCTGCTCCTCGTCTTCCTTTTCCCCCCTCTTCCTGCTGCTCCTCGTCTTCCTTTTCTTTTTTCCCCCTCTTCCTGCTGCTCCTAGTCTTCCTTTTCCTTGTTTTCCCCGCTCTTCCTGCTGCTCCTCCTCTTCCTTTTCCTTTCCATCCTCTTCCTGCTGCTCCTCCTAATCCTTTTCCTCGTTTCCCTCTCTTCCTGCTTCTGCTTATCTTCCTTTTCCTTTCCCCCCTCTTCCTGCTGCTCCTCCTCTTCCTTTTCCACCCTCTTCCTGATGCTCCTCCTCTTCCTTTTCCTTTCCATCCTCTTCCTGCTGCTCCTCCTAATCCTTTTCTCGTTTCCCTCTCTTCCTGCTTCTGCTTATCTTCCTTTTCCTTTCCCCCCTCTTCCTGCTGCTCCTCCTCTTCCTTTTCCACCCTCTTCCTGATGCTCCTCCTCTTCCTTTTCCACCCTCTTCCTGATGCTCCTCCTCTTCCTTTTTCCTCCCTCTTCCTACTGCTCCTCCTTTTCCTTTTCCTCCCTCTTCCTGCTGCTCCTCCTCTTCCTTTTCCTCCCTCTTCCTGCTCCTCCTCTTCCTTTTCCTCCCTCTTCCTGCTCCTCCTCTTCCTTTTCCTCCCTCTTCCTGCTGCTCGTCCTCTTCCTTTTCCTCCCTCTTCCTGCTGCTCCTCCTCTTCCTTTTCCACCCTCTTCCTGCTGCTCCTCCTCTTCCTTTTCCACCCTCTTCCTGCTGCTCCTCCTCTTCCTTTTCCACCCTCTTCCTGCTGCTCCTCCTTTTCCTTTTCTCATTCCCTCTTCCTGCTGCTCCTCCTTTTCCTTTTCTCATTCCCTCTTCCTGCTGCTCCTTGTCTTCCTTTTCTCATTCCCTCTTCCTGCTGCTCCTCGTCTTCCTTTTCTCATTCCCTCTTCCTGCTGCTCCTCGTCTTCCTTTTCTCATTCCCTCTTCCTGCTGCTCCTCGTCTTCCTTTTCTCATTCCCTCTTCCTGCTGCTCCTCGTCTTCCTTTTCTCATTCCCACTTCTCCCTGCTGCTCCTCGTCTTCCTTTTCTCATTCCCACTTCTCCCTGCTGCTCCTCGTCTTCCTTTTCTCGTTTCCCCCCATCTTCATGCTCCTCCTCTTCCTTTTCCCCCTCTTCCTGCTGCTGCTCTTCTTTCTTTTCTTGTTCCCCCCCCTTCCTGCTGCTCTTCCTCTTCTTGTTCCCCCCTTCTTCCTGCTGCTCTTGCTCTTCCTTTTCCCCCTTCTTCCTGCTGCTCCTCCTCTCCTTTTCCTGTTTTCCCCTCTTCCTGCTGCTCCTCTTCCTTTCCACCCTCTTCCTGCTGCTCCTCCTCTTCCTCTTCCTGCTGCTCCTCCTCTTCCTCTTCCTCCCGCTTCCTTCTGTTTTCCCCTCTTCCTGCTGCTCCTCTTCCTTTTCCACCCTCTTCCTGCTGCTCCTCCTCTTCCTCTTCCTGCTGCTCCTCCTCTTCCTCTTCCTCCCGCTTCCTGCTGCTCCTCCTCTTTCCTCCCGCTTCCTGCTGCTCCTCCTCTTCCTCCCGCTTCCTGCTGCTCCTCCTCTTCCGTTATCCTCCGGCTTCCTGCTGCTCCTCTCTCCTTTTCCTCCCGCTTCCTGCTGCTCCTCCTCTTCCTTTTCCTCCCGCTTCCTGCTGCTCCTCCTCTTCCTTTTCCTCCCGCTTCCTGCTGCTCTCCTCCCTCTTCCTGCTGCTCTTCCTCCCTCTTCCTGCTGCTCCTCGTCTTCCTTTTCTCATCCCTCTTCCTGCTGCTTCTCGTCTTCCTTTTCTCATTCCCTCTTCCTGCTGCTCCTCGTCTTCCTTTTCTCATTCCCACTTCTTCCTGCTGCTCCTTGTCATCTTTTCTCGTTTCCCCATCTTCATGCTCCTCCTTCTCTTCCTTTTCCCCCTCTTCCCTCTGCTGCTCTTCTTTTTCTTTCCCCCCCCCCTCCTGCTGCTCTTCCTCTTCTTGTTCCCCCTTCTTCCTGCTGCTCTTCCTCTTCTTGTTCCCCCTTCTTCCTGCTGCTCTTGCTCTTCCTTTTCCCCCTTCTTCCTGCTGCTCTTCCTTTTCCTGTTTTCCCCTCTTCCTGCTGCTCCTCTTCCTTTTCCACCCTCTTCCTGCTGCTCCTCCTCTTCCTCTTCCTCCCGCTTCCTGCTGCTCCTCCTCTTCCTCCCGCTTCCTGCTGCTCCTCCTCTTCCTCCCGCTTCCTGCTGCTCCTCCTCTTCCTCCCGCTTCCTGCTGCTCCTCCTCTTCCTTTTCCTCCCGCTTCCTGCTGCTCCTCCTCTTCCTTTTCCTCCGCATCCTGCTGCTCCTCCTCTTCCTTTTCCTCCCGCTTCCTGCTGCTCCTCCTCTTCCTTTTCCTCCCGCTTCCTGCTGCTCCTCCTCTTCCTTTTCCTCCCGCTTCCTGCTGCTCCTCCTCTTCCTTTTCCTCCCGCTTCCTGCTGCTCCTCCTCTCCTTTTCCTCCCGCTTCCTGCTGCTCTTCCTCCTCTTCCTGCTGCTCCTCGTCTTCCTTTTCTCATCCCCTCTTCCTGCTGCTTCTCGTCTTCCTTTTCTCATTCCCTCTTCCTGCTGCTCCTCGTCTTCCTTTTCTCATTCCCACTTCTCCCTGCTGCTCCTTGTCATCTTTTTCTCGTTTCCCCATCTTCATGCTCCTCCTTCTCTTCCTTTTCCCCCTCTTCCCTCTGCTGCTCTTCTTTTCTTCCCCCCCCCCCTTCCTGCTGCTCTTCCTCTTCTTGTTCCCCCTTCTTCCTGCTGCTCTTCCTCTTCTTGTTCCCCCTTCTTCCTGCTGCTCTTGCTCTTCCTTTTCCCCCTTCTTCCTGCTGCTCCTCCTCTTCCTTTTCCTGTTTTCCCCTCTTCCTGCTGCTCCTCTTCCTTTTCCACCCTCTTCCTGCTGCTCCTCTTCCTTTTCCACCCTCTTCCTGCTGCTCCTCCTCTTCCTCTTCCTCCCGCTTCCTGCTGCTCCTCCTCTTCCTCTTCCTCCCGCTTCCTGCTGCTCCTCCTCTTCCTCCCGCTTCCTGCTGCTCCTCCTCTTCCTCCCGCTTCCTGCTGCTCCTCCTCTTCCTCCCGCTTCCTGCTGCTCCTCCTCTTCCTCCCGCTTCCTGCTGCTCCTCCTCTTCCTTTTCCTCCCGCTTCCTGCTGCTCCTCCTCTTCCTTTTCCTCCCGCTTCCTGCTGCTCCTCCTCTTCCTTTTCCTCCCGCTTCCTGCTGCTCCTCCTCTTCCTTTCCTCCCGCTTCCTGCTGCTCCTCGTCTTCCTTTTCCTCCCGCTTCCTGCTGCTCCTCGTCTTCCTTTTCTCATCCCCTCTTCCTGCTGCTTCTCGTCTTCCTTTTCTCATTCCCTCTTCCTGCTGCTCCTCGTCTTCCTTTTCTCATTCCCACTTCTCCCTGCTGCTCCTTGTCATCTTTTTCTCGTTTCCCCATCTTCATGCTCCTCCTTCTCTTCCTTTCCCCCTCTTCCCTCTGCTGCTCTTCTTTTTCTTCTCCCCCCCCCTTCCTGCTGCTCTTCCTCTTCTTGTTCCCCTTCTTCCTGCTGCTCTTCCTCTTCTTGTTCCCCCTTCTTCCTGCTGCTCTTCCTCTTCTTGTTCCCCCTTCTTCCTGCTGCTCTTCCTCTTCTTGTTCCCCCTTCTTCCTGCTGCTCTTCCTCTTCTTGTTCCCCCTTCTTCCTGCTGCTCTTGCTCTTCCTTTTCCCCCTTCTTCCTGCTGCTCCTCTTCTTCCTTTTCCTGTTTTCCCCTCTTCCTGCTGCTCTTCCTTTCCACCCTCTTCCTGCTGCTCCTCCTCTTCCTCCCGCTTCCTGCTGCTCCTCCTCTTCCTCCCGCTTCCTGCTGCTCCTCCTCTTCTCCCGCTTCCTGCTGCTCCTCCTCTTCCTCCCGCTTCCTGCTGCTCCTCCTCTTCCTTTTCCTCCCGCTTCCTGCTGCTCCTCCTCTTCCTTTTCCACCCTCTTCCTGCTGCTCCTCCTCTTCCTTTTCCTCCCTCTTCTGCTGCTCTTCCTCCCTCTTCCTGCTGCTCCTCGTCTTCCTTTTCTCATCCCCTCTTCCTGCTGCTCCTCGTCTTCCTTTTCTCATCCCCTCTTCCTGCTGCTTCTCGTCTTCCTTTTCTCATTCCCTCTTCCTGCTGCTCCTCGTCTTCCTTTTCTTGTTTCCCCCCTTCCTGCTGCTCCTCCTCTTCTTGTTCCCTCTTCTTCCTGCTGCTCCTCCTCTTCCTCTTCTTGTTCCCCCTTCTTCCTGCTGCTCCTCTTCTCTTCTTGTTCCCCCTTCTTCCTGCTGCTCCTCTTCTTGTCCCCCCCTTCTTCCTGCTGCTCCTCTTCCTCTTCTTGTCCCCCCCTTCTTCCTGCTGCTCCTCTTCCTCTCCTTGTCCCCCCCTTCTTCCTGCTGCTCTTCTTCCTCTTCTTGTCCCCCCTTCTTCCTGCTGCTCCTCTTCTTGTTCCCCTCCTTCCTGCTGCTCCTCTTCCTCTTCTTGTTAACCCTTCTTCCTGCTGCTCCTCTTCCTTTTCTTGTTCCCCCTTCTTCTGCTGCTCCGCTTCCTCTTCTTGTTCCCCCTTCTTCCTGCTGCTCCTCTTCCTTTTCTTGTTCCCCCTTCTTCCTGCTGCTCCTCTTCCTTTTCTTGTTCCCCCTTCTTCCTGCTCCTCTTCTTCCTTTTCTTGTTCCCTCTTCTTCCTGCTGCTCCTCCTCTTCCTTTCTTGTTCCTCCTCTTCCCCTTCTCGTTCCCCCCTTCTTCCTGCTGCTCCTCCTCTTCCTTTTCCTGTTTTCCCTCTTCCTGCTGCTCCTCCTCTTCCTTTTCTTGTTCCCCTCTTCTTCCTGCTGCTCCTCCTCTTCCTTTTCTTGTCCCCCTTCTTCCTGCTGCTCCTCCTCTTCCTTTTCTTGTCCCCCCCTTCTTCCTGCTGCTCCTCCTCTTCCTTTTCTTGTTCCTCCTCTTCCCCTTCTCGTTCCCCCCTTCTTCCTGCTGCTCCTCCTCTTCCTTTTCCTGTTTTCCCCTCTTCCTGCTGCTCCTCCTCTTCCTTTTCTTGTTCCCCTCTTCTTCCTGCTGCTCCTCCTCTTCCTTTTCTTGTCCCCCCCCCTTCTTCCTGCTGCTCCTCCTCTTCCTTTTCTTGTCCCCCCCTTCTTCCTGCTGCTCCTCCTCTTCCTTTTTTTGTTCCTCCTCTTCCCCTTCTCGTTCCCCCTTCTTCCTGCTGCTCCTCCTCTTCCTTTTCCTGTTTTCCCCTCTTCCTGCTGCTCCTCTTTCTTTTCTTGTTTCCCCCCCTCTTCCTGCTGCTGCTCCTCCTCTTCTTGTTCCCCCTTCTTCCTGCTGCTCTTCTTCCTCTTCTTGTCCCCCCTTCTTCCTGCTGCTCCTCTTCTTGTTCCCCCTCCTTCCTGCTGCTCCTCTTCTTGTTCCCCCTCCTTCCTGCTGCTCCTCTTCCTCTTCTTGTTAACCCTTCTTCCTGCTGCTCCTCTTCCTCTTCTTGTTCCCCCTTCTTCCTGCTGCTCCTCTTCCTTTTCTTGTTCCCCTTCTTCCTGCTGCTCCTCTTCCTTTTCTTGTTCCCCCTTCTTCCTGCTCCTCTTCTTCCTTTTCTTGTTCCCCTCTTCTTCCTGCTGCTCCTCCTCTTCCTTTTCTTGTTCCTCCTCTTCCCCTTCTCGTTCCCCCCTTCTTCCTGCTGCTCCTCCTCTTCCTTTTCCTGTTTCCCCTCTTCCTGTTGCTCCTCCTCTTCCTTTTCCTGTTTTCCCCTCTTCCTGCTGCTCCTCCTCTTCCTTTTCTTGTTCCCCTCTTCTTCCTGCTGCTCCTCCTCTTCCTTTTCTTGTCCCCCCCCTTCTTCCTGCTGCTCCTCCTCTTCCTTTTCTTGTCCCCCCCCTTCTTCCTGCTGCTCCTCCTCTTCCTTTTCTTGTCCCCCCTTCTTCCTGCTGCTCCTCCTCTTCCTTTTTTTGTTCCTCCTCTTCCCCTTCTCGTTCCCCCCTTCTTCCTGCTGCTCCTCCTCTTCCTTTTCCTGTTTTCCCCTCTTCCTGCTGCTCCTCTTCCTTTTCCACCCTCTTCCTGCTGCTCCTCCTCTTTCTTTTCCACCCTCTTCCTGCTGCTCCTCTCTTCCTTTTCCACCCTCTTCCTGCTGCTCTTCCTCCCTCTTCCTGCTGCTCTTCCTCCCTCTTCCTGCTGCTCCTCGTCTTCCTTTTCTCATTCACTCTTCCTGCTGCTTCTCGTCTTCCTTTTCTCATTCCCTCTTCCTGCTGCTGCTCCTCTTTCTTTTCTTGTTTCCCCCCCTCTTCCTGCTGCTGCTCCTCCTCTTCTTGTTCCCCTTTCTTCCTGCTGCTCCTCCTCTTCCTCTTCTTGTTCCCCCTTCTTCCTGCTGCTCCTCTTCCTCTTCTTGTTGCCCCTTCTTCCTGCTGCTCCTCTTCCTCTTCTTGTTGCCCCTTCTTCCTGCTGCTCCTCTTCCTCTTCTTGTTCCCCCTTCTTCCTGCTGCTCCTCTTCCTCTTCTTGTTCCCCTTCTTCCTGCTGCTCCTCTTCCTCTTCTTGTTCCCCCTTCTTCCTGCTCCTCTTCTTCCTTTTCTTGTTCCCCCTTCTTCCTGCTCCTCTTCTTCCCCCTTCTTCCTGCTCCTCTTCTTCCTTTTCTTGTCCCCCTTCTTCCTGCTCCTCTTCTTCCTTTTCTTGTTCTCCCTTCTTCCTGCTCCTCTTCCTGCTGCTCCTCTTCCTTTTCCACCCTCTTCCTGCTGCTTCTCGTCTTCCTTTTCTCATTCCCTCTTCCTGCTGCTGCTCCTCTTTCTTTTCTTGTTTCCCCCCCTTCCTGCTGCTCCTCCTCCTCTTGTTCCCCCTTCTTCTGCTGCTCCTCCTCCTCTTGTTCCCCCTTCTTCCTGCTGCTCCTCTTCGTCTTCTTGTTCCCCTTCTTCCTGCTGCTCCTCTTCCTCTTCTGTTGCCCCTTCTTCCTGCTGCCTCTCTTCTCTTCTTGTTGCCCTTCTTCTGCTGCTCTCTTCTCTTCTTGTTGCCCCTTCTTCCTGCTGCTCCTCTTCCTCTTCTTGTTGCCCCTTCTTCCTGCTGCTCCTCTTCCTCTCTTGTTGCCCCTTCTTCCTGCTGCTCCTCTTCCTCTTCTTGTTGCCCCTTCTTCCTGCTGCTCCTCTTCCTCTTCTTGTTGCCCCTTCTTCCTGCTGCTCCTCTTCCTCTTCTTGTTGCCCCTTCTTCCTGCTGCTCCTCTTCCTTTTCTTGTTCCCCTCTTCTTCCTGCTGCTCCTCTTCTTCCTTTTCTTGTTCTCCCCTTCTTCCTGCTGCTCCTCCTCTTCCTTTTCTTGTCCCCTCTTCTTCCTGCTGCTCCTCCTCTTCCTTTTCTTGTTCCCCTCTTCTTCCTGCTGCTCCTCCTTTTCCTTTCTCGTTAACCCCTTCTTCCTGCTACTCCTCATCATCCTTACCCCTCTTCCTGCTGCTCCTCTTCCATTCTTGTTCCCCTCTTCCTGCTCCTCTTTCATTTCTTGTTTCCCCCTCTTCCTGCTCCTCTTTCATTTCTTGTTTCCCCCTCTTCCTGCTCCTCTTTCATTTCTTGTTTTCCCCTCTTCTGCTGCTCCTCTTCCATTTCTTGTTTTCCCCTCTTCTGCTGCTCCTCTTCCATTCTTGTTTCCCCCTCTTCCTGCTGCTCCTCTTCCATTTCTTGTTTCCCCCTCTTCCTGCTGCTCCTCTTCCATTTCTTGTTTCCCCCTCTTCCTGCTCCTTTCATTTCTTGTTTCCCCCTCTTCCTGCTCCTCTTTCATTTCTTGTTTCCCCCTCTTCCTGCTCCTCTTCCATTTCTTGTTCCCCTGCTTCTCCTCTTCCTTTTCTTGTTCCCCCCCTTCTTCCTGCTGCTCCTCCTCTTCCTTTTCTCGTTCCCCCCCTTCTTCCTGCTGCTCCTCTTCCTTTTCTCGTTCCTCCCCTTGTTCCTGCTGCTCCTCCTCTTCCTTTTCTCGTTCCCTCCCCTTGTTCCTGCTGCTCCTCCTCTTCCTTTTCTCGTTCCCCCCCCCTTGTTCCTGCTGCTCCTCCTCTTCCTTTTCTCGTTCTCCCCCCCCCCCTTGTTCCTGCTGCTCTTCCTTTTCTCGTCCCCCCCCCCTGTTCCTGCTGCTCCTCCTCTTCCTTTTCTCGTCCCCCCCCCCTGTTCCTGCTGCTCCTCCTCTTCCTTTTCTCGTCCCCCCCCCCTTGTTCCTGCTGCTCTCCTCTTCCTTTTCTTGTCCCCCCCCCTTGTTTTTGCTGCTCCTCCTCTTCCTTTTCTTGTCCCCCCCCTTGTTCCTGCTGCTCTCCTCTTCCTTTTCTTGTCCCCCCCCCTTGTTCCTGCTTCTCCTCCTCTTCCTTTTCTTGTTCCCCCCCCTTGTTCCTGCTGCTCCTCCCCTTCCTTTTCTTGTCCCCCCCCCCTTGTTCCTGCTGCTCCTCCCCTTCCTTTTCTTGTTCCCCCCCCCTTGTTCCTGCTGCTCCTCCTCTTCCTTTTCTCGTTCTCCCCCCCCCCCTTGTTCCTGCTGCTCTTCCTTTTCTCGTCCCCCCCCCTGTTCCTGCTGCTCCTCCTCTTCCTTTTCTCGTCCCCCCCCCTTGTTCCTGCTGCTCCTCCTCTTCCTTTTCTTGTCCCCCCCCCTTGTTTTTGCTGCTCCTCCTCTTCCTTTTCTTGTCCCCCCCTTGTTCCTGCTGCTCCTCCTCTTCCTTTTCTTGTCCCCCCCCCTTGTTCCTGCTTCTCCTCCTCTTCCTTTTCTTGTTCCCCCCCTTGTTCCTGCTGCTCCTCCCCTTCCTTTTCTTGTCCCCCCCCCTTGTTCCTGCTGCTCCTCCCCTTCCTTTTCTTGTTCCCCCCCCCCTTGTTCCTGCTGCTCCTCCTCTTCCTTTTCTTGTTCCCCCCCCCCTTGTTCCTGCTGCTCCTCCTCTTCCTTTTCTTGTCCCCCCCCCTTGTTCCTGCTGCTCCTCCTCTTCCTTTTCTTGTCCCCCCCCCCTTGTTCCTGCTGCTCCTCCTCTTCCTTTACTTGCCCCCCCCCCTTGTTCCTGCTGCTCCTCCTCTTCCTTTTCTTGTCCCCCCCCTTGTTCCTGCTGCTCCTCCTCTTCCTTTTCTTGTCCCCCCCCTTGTTCCTGCTGCTCCTCCTCTTCCTTTTCTTGCCCCCCCCCTTGTTCCTGCTGCTCCTCCTCTTCCTTTTCTTGTCCCCCCCCCTTGTTCCTGCTGCTCCTCCTCTTCCTTTTCTTGTCCCCCCCCCCCTTGTTCCTGCTGCTCCTCCTCTTCCTTTTCTTGTCCCCCCCCCTTGTTCCTGCTGCTCCTCCTCTTCCTTTTCTTGTCCCCCCCCCTTGTTCCTGCTGCTCCTCCTCTTCCTTTTCTTGTCCCCCCCCCCTTGTTCCTGCTGCTCCTCCTCTTCCTTTTCTTGTTCTCCCCCCCCTTGTTTCTGCTGCTCCTCCTCTTCCTTTTCTTGTCCCCCCCCCCTTGTTCCTGCTGCTCCTCCTCTTCCTTTTCTTGTTCCCCCCCTTGTTCCTGCTGCTCCTCCTCTTCCTTTTCTTGTTCCCCCCCTTGTTCCTGCTGCTCCTCCTCTTCCTTTTCCCCCTCTTGCTGCTGCTCCTCTTCCTATTCTTGTCCCCCCCCTTTTTTTCCTGCTCCTCCTCTTCCTTTTCTTGTTAAAAGAGCGGAGTTTTGGATTTGGTTATTAATTGCACAACTCGTCTTCTCTAGAGATCGTTATTGTTAATATGTCAGACACCCACAGATACATTATCTCCTGATATATGTATGTGCGAGGGTGGAGCCTGCTGCCTGACTGGAATAACTGGTGTATATAAATATAGATTATTAGTCCTCCGGGCTCCGCCCACTATGACAGGGGCAACCGGTCCAACCAACTCCTCCACAATAGTCATCTCCAAAGAAGAGCCTGTCAGATGTGCTCCATTCTATAGCGAGACTGCCAGAGAGATGCTCTACCTGAAGAGACTCGCTCCATCCTATAGAGAGAATGCATGAAATGCCCACCATCATATAGAGACACCCCATCCAAAGGAGAGTCTGCCACGAGCTCGCTTCACCCTGGGATTCTATTTTGCCAGAACTTCACTCTACCCTATAGAGACATCTTCAAGGTGTGCTCTACATCCTCCGAGGAAGCAGTTTATCTTATCGCTCCATCCTCTGGCTACGACACTCCACAGAGACCATCCAGGGGTAACCTGTCAGACGGGCACTCTACTCTGTAGGCATATTCCATTCTGATGTGACAGCCTTTAATCATCCTGCAAGACCCAGATGTCTGTCTCGTGTCCATAGGGAGTTCTCTGTAACCGGTTGATTTGATCATACTTTGAGGCATGTATAGATGTGTTATCCCAAGTATGACTTGGACTACAGATCATATTGGTCTCTGTGAGACGCCAGAGGCGACCAAGAACAGGGGGTGTGTTGGTTCCATCAATGACTCTGTGTCACAGACGAGGAATTTACCCAAGTCAAGAGAAACTTCTCGAAGAGGCGTTGCCGGCCCCAGAACCATAAGGTGAGTAGAGCATCAAGGCTCGGTGCAGATGTGGGGAAGGATCTCCTGAATTGCCTGTTGTATAGGGACATCCTCTTGGGTGGCCAGGGTCAGATAAGGGGAGACTGAGGCGAGAGGGCACCGGCAAGCAGATTATCTGCCCATTACAAATGCTGATCAGAAGATCCGTGCTCTTCAAACTGCAGCAATCATCGTGAATGTACACACTGTTAGTGGACGCACATTCACAGTTTGCATGAGATGTTCTTCTGCCAAACTAATTTTTTTTTTTTTTTGGGGGGGGGATCACTTGAACAGGGCAACAATCGCAAATGACCATTAACATTCCTATGAAGGTTTGTTCTGCCCATCTAAGAAGAACCTGTAGCTCCAATGCTTGTGGCGTACATGAAGGAGGCTTATATGTAAGGTCCATGAGGAGCAGCGGTCAGATGAGGGCCATAACTAGAAGAGGTCTGTCGCAGGTCATCAACATGGAGTAGGAACTAGTAATGAATACTGAAAGGTTTCACTTGGCCCATCTACCAAACCTTTAACTATGGTTTGTGAAGGACAGAACACCCACCACCATCACACCTCCAACTAATGGTGATCTACCTCCACTATCCACCACCATCTTATGTCATACCTCCAACCTCTGGTACAAGCCCGACCTCGCCTCTACCATAGAGAGCATCCACCGCCATCTTATGTCATACCTTCACCTACATATAACAAAGACCACCCTATCACACCTCCAGCTAATGGTGGTCTACCTCCACCCTACCACAGAGAGCATCCACCACCTTATGTCATACCTCCAACTACTGATCCACCTGACACCCACCTTCATACAAGAAAGACCACCCTCCACCATAATATGTCATATTACTTCATACCTACACATAGGTAACATATACATATATGCCACCCTCCAATGACAGTAATAAGTTGGTGGTATGTGGTTTATCAGTAGTTGGAGGTGTGGCAGTGATAAGATGGTGGTGGGCAGTCCATGTTAAATGAAGGTGAAGGAGTGCTGAATTATCAGTAGTTGGAAGTAACACGCAGTAACAAGATGGCGTTGGGGGTTATGTTGAATTGATTCACCTCCACCTTCACCTTATCTAGTTGGAGGTGCAACAATGATAAAATGGCGGTGAGTGGTTTGTATTGTATGAAGGTGGAGAAGAGGTGACGCTGGTCAGATGGTGGTCCATGTTGTATGAAGGTGGAGAAGAGGTGACGCTGATCAGATGGTGGTCCATGTTGTATGAAGGTGGAGAAGAGGTGACGCTGATCAGATGGTGGTCCATGTTTGTATGAAGGTGGAGAAGAGGTGACGCTGATCAGATGGTGGTCCATGTTTGTATGAAGGTGGAGAAGAGGTGACGCTGATCAGATGGTGGTCCATGTTTGTATGAAGGTGGAGAAGAGGTGACGCTGATCAGATGGTGGTCCATGTTGTATGAAGGTGGAGAAGAGGTGACGCTGATCAGATGGTGGTCCATGTTGTATGAAGGTGGAGAAAAGGTGACGCTGATCAGATGGTGGTCCATGTTGTATGAAGGTGGAGAAGAGGTGACGCTGATCAGATGGTGGTCCATGTTGTATGAAGGTGGAGAAGAGGTGACGCTGATCAGATGGTGGTCCATGTTGTATGAAGGTGGAGAAAAGGTGACGCTGATCAGATGGTGGTCCATGTTGTATGAAGGTGGAGAAGAGGTGATGCTGATCAGATGGTGGTTCATGTTTGTATGAAGGTGGAGAAGAGGTGACGCTGATCAGATGGTGGTCCATGTTGTATGAAGGTGGAGAAGAGGTGACCCTGATCAGATGGTGGTTCATGTTTGTATGAAGGTGGAGAAGAGGTGACGCTGATCAGATGGTGGTCCATGTTGTATGAAGGTGGAGAAGAGGTGACGCTGATCAGATGGTGGTCCATGTTTGTATGAAGGTGGAGAAGAGGTGACCCTGATCAGATGGTGGTCCATGTTGTATGAAGGTGGAGAAGAGGTGACGCTGATCAGATGGTGGTCCATGTTGTATGAAGGTGGAGAAGAGGTGACCCTGATCAGATGGTGGTTCATGTTTTGTATGAAGGTGGAGAAGAGGGTGACGCTGATCAGATGGTGGTCCATGTTGTATGAAGGTGGAGAAGAGGTGACGCTGATCAGATGGTGGTCCATGTTTGTATGAAGGTGGAGAAGAGGTGACCCTGATCAGATGGTGGTCCATGTTGTATGAAGGTGGATGACAGGCATTTACCATTAGTTGGGGGTATAACATTGATGACCTGGTGGTACTTTTTGTTTAAAGATGGAGGGCAGTAGGTAGAGGTATGATTGTACTCATAGTTCGTGGTCTATGTTGTATAAAGGTGGCGGACAGGTGTTTATTAGTAGTTGGGGTATAACAGTGATAACATGGTGGACCATGTTGCATGAAGGTGGTGTTTTATAAGTAGTTTGGGGGTGTGACCATGAAGAGATGAGGGGGGGGGGGGAGGCTTGACCTCATTACAAGACGCCTCATGGTGGAGGTTGAGTGTGTTTGTGTACAGCAGACTTGTGAGTTACCTGCAGAGATCTCCGAGCACATAGGGAGCAGATCGCAGCTTCCGGAATCTTCTATTAAAGTTTAATGAGGGGTTTTTGGGCGCTGATTCACAGCTGACTGGATGGTTACGGCACGTTACACCGCGGCGCTCCTGACAGAAGAGGCAAGGAGCTTTGGGAACTTTGCATTTTAATGCGAGTTGTGCAGACCTCTGAAGTGCGCTGGTACCCAGGCCTGACCGCCAAGGGGGGTCTATCCACGATCTGCACAAGGTCAACCAAAGGGAGCATTGTGGAAACTGCTTTAGCCATGGCTAGTCCAAACATAAGATTACTTAGAATTAGTACGAAAGCATACATTTCATGTGGGGGCTGGCTGATAACAGCGGGGCCCAGCTCTGCTCCTTTACATGGATCCACAAGGAGTGGGGTGTTCAGTGGAGGGCCAAGCCGTAGTTCATACTGCGCAGATGTTCCTAGAGGTAGATTTAAAAATCGGTGTTGAAAGCTGCTCATTCCGGGTATGGAATCTGCATTGGATTTGCGGGATTACATCCGGGTCCTTGCAAGTGGAGTATGCATCATGCTGAGGGTGCCACAAAGTGGCGGAGGGCCGTGGGGGGGCTACTGAGTGCTGGAGGGCTGGTGGGGGGGGGGGGGGGGCTACTGAGTGCTGGAGGGCCGGTGGGGGGGGCTACTGAGTGCTGGAGGGCCCGTGGGGGGGCTACTGAGTGCTGGAGGGCCCGTGGGGGGGCTACTGAGTGCTGGAGGGCCCGTGGGGGGGCTACTGAGTGCTGGAGGGCCAGTGGGGGGGCTACTAAGTGGCGGAAGGCCGTGGGGGGGCTACTAAGTGCTGGAGGGCCAGTGGGGGGGGGGGGGGCTACTAAGTGGTGGAAGGCCGTGGGGGGGCTACTAGGTGCTGGAGGGCCGGTGGTGGGGCTACTAAGTGCTGGAGGGCCGGTGGGGGGGCTACTAAGTGGCCTGTACTGTATTATCTAAACTATCATGAGACCACGGGATCAAGTCCCCTAAAAAGGTCAAAACTCACGGAATCCTTTATCACACTTGTCCGTTTGTATCTTCGCCCCCGACAATCCGGACCACATCCACTACTTCATCCGACGTGGAAAAACAGAACTTTATGGAAAAATAGACTTTTTTTGTTCATTTTGCTTCCTAAAAAATTCAATAACAGTGATTAAAAAAAAGAATCAGATGCACCCCAAAATGGGGCCGATACGCAAAAACCCTACAGCCTCGTACCGCCACGGGGACGCAAAAATAAAGTTATGGCTTTTGAAAAGTGCAGATGAAAACCTCCCCAAAAAACTGTCGCATCCTTAGGTGAAACCGGGCCGCGTTCTTAAAGGGCCTGTCCAGAAACACATAGCTGCTCTCTTACAGAGCGCCACCCTGGTCCATAGGTTGTGACTGGTATTGCAGTGTACTTCACTGGAGCTGAGCTGCAATAACCCACACATCCCCACAGACAAGGGTGGCGCTGTGACATATTTCTCTAACCCCGGACAGCCCCTTTAAGGGGTTAATAAATCTGGCGCACTTTCCACTTCACCGCCTCGCCTTTTTCTAGCGAGTTGTAAAAAAGTAAACAGATAATTGGTGCGATATCTGATGGACTCCAAGGGGAAATCTAACTGAGCTGCAGAAGTTTGTGCCCCCCTGCATGTTGGTAGCTTTTCTTCTGCTCGCTCCGGCGCCTCGCGGCCTTGGATCTGACAGGATCATCACAGGACATTCGCCCGGGCGGCTCCGGTCCTTTGTGTCAGTCAGATCCCCGCTGGGTGGGGGGAGGGGGACACCGATGACGGGGGGGCGTGGTCTCTGCTGCCATAAACTCTGCATCACGCAGGGAGCGGCGCCAATCACAAACAGCAGTGTGACTGTATGATAGGGAAAAGTAAGTGAACCCCACCCAGGGTTGGAGCTGTAGACGACATTAGGACCGTCAGCTGGGAAGTCCCAACCGCCAGCGCAGGACGCCGATCACACGATCGCCAGCTTCACCCCCTCATTCTTGTTTCTGCCTTCCTCTTCCGTCGCGGTTGGGGGGGGGGGTCTTGTTTCTGGCGGGACAGATTGAATGGGGTCACCAAAAATACAATGTGCTGAAAAACTTCTCAAGATGCCTAAATGGAGTGAAGTAGAAGGACGCACCCCTGCCATCTTGGTGTGGGGGTGGGGCACAGTGTACCCGCTGCGGCGAGTCCTGCGCTTCCTCTCGGTTCTCTTTGTAACATTTCAGAGAACATGTTTCTATTCATTATCTTCTCGGAGGTCCGGTGAGTCTTCTCCTGGCGCCGCTCCCTGCGGGCCGCCAACGGGGCCGCCAACGGGGCCGCCAACGGGGCCGCCAACCCTCGTTTTATCCCCCTTTAACACCAAACGGATTTAGATTTAAAAAATGTGGGGAAAAACCCCAAAACTGTTAATATCTGTTCTTTCTCTATAAAACGTCGTGCTCCCGTTTTCCGCCCCTCGCTGACTTGCTTGAACCCTGCGCCGCAGTACTTTAGTATTGCAGCATATGGTAGTTCTTCCAACATTCTATTAGGACAAGTCACAGGTCCATCTTAATGGGCAGACCTACACGGCCGTCCGCGGGGGCCTTCCAAAGACCTGCTGCCATGACAGCTGAACGGTTCCTGTGACATCGCGGCCCCCATCATACTCTGCGCCCCACCGGGGGTATAACTATAGGGGTACTCTGGCCCTAAATGATTGTTAGGGGCCCCAGAGCTGCTGGCTCCACCCCTGTGCTGGACTCTGCCGTCCGCCATAATCAGGACCCCCATCATCCTCTTCATGTGCTGACTACTCCCCTCATCATCCTCAACGCAGGGAGATTACCCTCAGGCAGTCTATCAAAACGGCAGAGACCGGGCGGGCTGGCAGCGGGTGGGGGGCAAAATGCAGAAGGGAGGGCATGGATTCTGTTCTTGAAAAAACTACGACCCCAGAGAACCCCCTTAAGTGCTGACATGACAGGATTAGATACACGGAGCAGCAGACAGTATCACACAGGATGGGATTAGATACACGGATCAGCAGACAGTATCACACAGGAGAGGATTAGATACACGGCTCAGCAGACAGTATCACACAGGAGAGGATTAGATACACGGATCAGCAGGCAGTATCACACAGGATAGGGTTAGATGCACGGCTCAGCAGACAGTATCACACAGCATAGGATTAGATACACAGCTCAGCAGACAGTATCACACAGGAGAGGATTAGATACACGGAGCAGCAGACAGTATCACACAGGATAGGGTTAGATACACGGCTCAGCAGACAGTATCACACAGCATAGGATTAGATACACGGCTCAGCAGACAGTATCACACAGCATAGGATTAGATACATGGCTCAGCAGACAGTATCACACAGGATAGGATTAGATACACAGCTCAGCAGACAGTATCACACAGGATAGGATTAGATACACGGAGCAGCAGACAGTATCACACAGGATAGGATTAGATACATGGAGCAGCAGACAGTATCACACAGGAGAGGATTAGATACACGGCTCAGCAGACAGTATCACACAGGATAGGATTAGATACACGGAGCAGCAGACAGTATCACACAGGAGAGGATTAGATACACGGAGCAGCAAACAGTATCACACAGGAGAGGATTAGATACACGGAGCAGCAGGCAGTATCACACAGGAGAGGATTAGATACACGGCTCAGCAGACAGTATCACACAGCATAGGATTAGATACACGGAGCAGCAGACAGTATCACACAGGAGAGGATTAGATACACGGAGCAGCAAACAGTATCACACAGGAGAGGATTAGATACACGGAGCAGCAGGCAGTATCACACAGGAGAGGATTAGATACACGGCTCAGCAGACAGTATCACACAGCATAGGATTAGATACACGGAGCAGCAGACAGTATCACACAGGAGAGGATTAGATACACGGCTCAGCAGACAGTATCACACAGGAGAGGATTAGATACACGGAGCAGCAGACAGTATCACACAGGAGAGGATTAGATACACGGAGCAGCAAACAGTATCACACAGGAGAGGATTAGATACACGGAGCAGCAGGCAGTATCACACAGGAGAGGATTAGATACACGGAGCAGCAGACAGTATCACACAGGAGAGGATTAGATACACAGCTCAGCAGACAGTATCACACAGGATAGGATTAGATACACGGAGCAGCAGACAGTATCACACAGGATAGGATTAGATACACGGAGCAGCAGACAGTATCACACAGGAGAGGATTAGATACACGGCTCAGCAGACAGTATCACACAGGATAGGATTAGATACACGGAGCAGCAGACAGTATCACACAGGAGAGGATTAGATACACGGAGCAGCAGACAGTATCACACAGGAGAGGATTAGATACACGGCTCAGCAGACAGTATCACACAGGAGAGGATTAGATACACAGCTCAGCAGACAGTATCACACAGGATAGGATTAGATACACGGCTCAGCAGACAGTATCACACAGGAGAGGATTAGATACACGGCTCAGCAGACAGTATCACACAGGAGAGGATTAGATACACGGCTCAGCAGACAGTATCACACAGGAGAGGATTAGATACATGGCTCAGCAGACAGTATCACACAGGAGAGGATTAGATACACGGATCAGCAGACAGTATCACACAGCATAGGATTAGATACACGGCTCTGCAGACAGTATCACACAGGATAGGGTTAGATACACGGCTCAGCAGACAGTATCACACAGCATAGGATTAGATACACAGCTCAGCAGACAGTATCACACAGGAGAGGATTAGATACACGGAGCAGCAGACAGTATCACACAGGATAGGGTTAGATACACGGCTCAGCAGACAGTATCACACAGCATAGGATTAGATACACGGCTCAGCAGACAGTATCACACAGCATAGGATTAGATACATGGCTCAGCAGACAGTATCACACAGGATAGGATTAGATACACAGCTCAGCAGACAGTATCACACAGGATAGGATTAGATACACGGAGCAGCAGACAGTATCACACAGGATAGGATTAGATACATGGAGCAGCAGACAGTATCACACAGGAGAGGATTAGATACACGGCTCAGCAGACAGTATCACACAGGATAGGATTAGATACACGGAGCAGCAGACAGTATCACACAGGAGAGGATTAGATACACGGAGCAGCAAACAGTATCACACAGGAGAGGATTAGATACACGGAGCAGCAGGCAGTATCACACAGGAGAGGATTAGATACACGGCTCAGCAGACAGTATCACACAGCATAGGATTAGATACACGGAGCAGCAGACAGTATCACACAGGAGAGGATTAGATACACGGAGCAGCAAACAGTATCACACAGGAGAGGATTAGATACACGGCTCAGCAGACAGTATCACACAGCATAGGATTAGATACACGGAGCAGCAGACAGTATCACACAGGAGAGGATTAGATACACGGCTCAGCAGACAGTATCACACAGGATAGGATTAGATACACGGAGCAGCAGACAGTATCACACAGGAGAGGATTAGATACACGGAGCAGCAAACAGTATCACACAGGAGAGGATTAGATACACGGAGCAGCAAACAGTATCACACAGGAGAGGATTAGATACACGGAGCAGCAGGCAGTATCACACAGGAGAGGATTAGATACACGGCTCAGCAGACAGTATCACACAGCATAGGATTAGATACACGGAGCAGCAGACAGTATCACACAGGAGAGGATTAGATACACGGAGCAGCAAACAGTATCACACAGGAGAGGATTAGATACACGGAGCAGCAGGCAGTATCACACAGGAGAGGATTAGATACACGGAGCAGCAGACAGTATCACACAGGAGAGGATTAGATACACAGCTCAGCAGACAGTATCACACAGGATAGGATTAGATACACGGAGCAGCAGACAGTATCACACAGGATAGGATTAGATACACGGAGCAGCAGACAGTATCACACAGGAGAGGATTAGATACACGGCTCAGCAGACAGTATCACACAGGATAGGATTAGATACACGGAGCAGCAGACAGTATCACACAGGAGAGGATTAGATACACGGAGCAGCAGACAGTATCACACAGGAGAGGATTAGATACACGGCTCAGCAGACAGTATCACACAGGATAGGATTAGATACACAGCTCAGCAGACAGTATCACACAGGATAGGATTAGATACACGGCTCAGCAGACAGTATCACACAGGAGAGGATTAGATACACGGCTCAGCAGACAGTATCACACAGGAGAGGATTAGATACACGGCTCAGCAGACAGTATCACACAGGATAGGATTAGATACACAGCTCAGCAGACAGTATCACACAGGATAGGATTAGATACACAGCTCAGCAGGCAGTATCACACAGGAGAGGATTAGATACACGGAGCAGCAGACAGTATCACACAGGAGAGGATTAGATACACAGCTCAGCAGACAGTATCACACAGCATAGGATTAGATACACGGAGCAGCAGACAGTATCACACAGGAGAGGATTAGATACACGGCTCAGCAGACAGTATCACACAGGAGAGGATTAGATACACGGCTCAGCAGACAGTATCACACAGGATAGGATTAGATACAGGGCTCAGCAGACAGTATCACACAGCATAGGATTAGATACACGGCTCTGCAGACAGTATCACACAGGATAGGATTAGATACACGGCTCTGCAAACAGTATCACACAGGATAGGATTAGATACACGGCTCAGCAAACAGTATCACACAGCATAGGATTAGATACACGGCTCTGCAGACGGTATCACACAGGATAGGATTAGATACACGGCTCAGCAGACAGTATCACACAGCATAGGATTAGATACACAGCTCAGCAGACAGTGTCACATAGGATAGGATTAGATACACGTCTCAGCAGACAGTATCACACAGGATAGGATTAGATACACGGCTCAGCAGACAGTATCACACAGGATAGGATTAGATACACGGCTCAGCAGACAGTGTCACACAGCATAGGATTAGATTCACGGCTCAGCAGACAGTATCACACAGGATAGGATTAGATACATGGCTCAGCAGACAGTATCACACAGCATAGGATTAGATACACGGCTCAGCAGACAGCATCACACAGGATAGGATTAGATACACGGCTCTGCAGACAGTATCACACAGGATAGGATTAGATACAGGAGCTCAGCGGACAGTATCACACAGCATAGGATTAGATACACGGAGCAGCAGACAGTATCACACAGGATAGGATTAGATACACAGCTCAGCAGACAGTATCACACAGGATAGGATTAGATACAGGAGCTCAGCGGACAGTATCACACAGCATAGGATTAGATACACGGAGCAGCAGGCAGTATCACACAGGATAGGATTAGATACACGGCTCAGCAGACAGTATCACACAGGATAGGATTAGATACACAGCTCAGCAGACAGTATCACACAGCATAGGATTAGATACACGGAGCAGCAGACAGTATCACACAGGATGGGATTAGATACACGGAGCAGCAGACAGTATCACACAGGATGGGATTAGATACACAGCTCAGCAGACAGTATCACACAGGATAGGATTAGATACATGGCTCAGCAGACAGTATCACACAGGATAGGATTAGATACACGGCTCAGCAGACAGTATCACACAGGATAGGATTAGATACAGGAGCTCAGCAGACAGTATCACACAGCATAGGATTAGATACACGGAGCAGCAGACAGCATCACACAGGATGGGATTAGATACACGGCTCAGCAGACAGTATCACACAGGATGGGATTAGATACAGGCGCTCGGCAGAGGGTATCACACAGCATAGCATTAGATACCCGGCTGTGATGTCCCTGGACATTATTTGCTAGGACTACTGCGGCCAGCAGGGGGGGCAGCGCTGCAGTTGTGGAGGATAGGGGAATATATAGTTGAGTAGAGACCCTCTGTAATACGCAGTAAACGCCCTCCGACCATCTCGCCCGTCGCAGGTATCGCCATGGCTTCGGGCGCAGCAGGCTGAGGCCACGTTACATTAATTGTGACCAGCAATCCACGATGACAAAAAGTCTCAATCCTCGGATCGGCGAGGCGCCATCGTCACGGTTACTGCCCTTCACACCAACTAGCAATGTGGCATCAATACACTGTTGGCACGGCCTGCCCGTACTGCAGACCGTCACCTCTACGTACGGTCAGAGCTCATTGCAGACTCCACGCCCCATAGATGCGCAAGGAGCATCAAATACATCCGCAACAGCGGTACGGCACTTCTATGTTAGAGCTTCTCTGTTACACATTAACCCCGCAGTACCTGGACACAACCTCCACAATGCATATCAGCACCTAATCAGGTCCGGCCTTTGCAGTCCATAAAGTCTGCAAGTGTGCGCAAGAGTCGCTGCAGGCCTCACAT
Organism: Eleutherodactylus coqui; assembly: GCF_035609145.1. Classification (NCBI taxonomy): domain Eukaryota; kingdom Metazoa; phylum Chordata; class Amphibia; order Anura; family Eleutherodactylidae; genus Eleutherodactylus; species Eleutherodactylus coqui. Next base: position 536,620,802 of record NC_089837.1, on the reverse strand, counting down.
ATCTGCAGTGTTCTAGGTTCCAGATCTATTTCACAGTCATCTATTATACCCAGGACTGTAACAAGTGGGCGCTCTAATAACTATGTATAGATATATCAGGGGTCAGTACAGAGATCTCTCCCATCATCTATTATACCCAGGACTGTAACAAGGGGGCGCTCTAATAACTATGTATAGATATATCAGGGGTCAGTACAGAGATCTCTTCCATCATCTATTATACCCCGGACTGTAACAAGGGGACACTCTAATAACTATGTATAGATATATCAGGGGTCAGTACAGAGATCTCTCCCACCATCTATTATACCCAGGACTGTAACAAGGGGGCGCTCTAATAACTATGTATAATATATCAGGGGTCAGTACAGAGATCTCTCGCATCATCTATTATACCTAAGACTGTAAGAAGGGGGTGCTCTAATAACTATGTATAATATATCAGGGGTCAGTACAGAGATCTCTGCCATCATCTATTATACCCAGGAATCTAACAAGGGGGCGCTCAAATACCTATGTATAGATATATCAGGGGTCCGTACAGAGATCTCTCCATCATCTATTATACCAAGACTGTAACAAGGAGGCGCTCTTATAACTATGTATAGATATATTAGGGGTCAGTACAGAGATCTCTCCCATCATCTATTATACCCAGGACTGTAACAAGGGGGCGCTCTAATAACTATGTATAAACATATCAGGGGTCAGTACAGAGATCTCTCCCATCATCTATTATACCCAGGACTGTAACAAGGGGTCGCTCTAATAACTATGTATAATATATCAGGGGTCAGTACAGAGATCTCTCCCATCATCTATTATACCCAGGACTGTAACAAGGGGTCGCTCTAATAACTATGTATAATATATCAGGGGTCAGTACAGAGATCTCTCCCATCATCTATTATACCCAGGACTGTAACAAGGGGGCGCTCTAATAACTATGTATAGATATATCAGGGGTCAGTACAGAGATCTCCTCCATCATCTATTATACCCAGATCTGTAACAAGGGGGCGCTCTAATAACTATGTAAAATATATCAGTGGTCAGTACAGAGATCTCTCTCATCATCTATTATACCCAGGACTGTAACAAGGGGTCGCTCTAATAACTATGTATTGATATATTTGGGGTCAGTACAGAGATCTCTCCCATCATCTATTATACCCAGGACTGTAACAAGGGGGCGCTCTAATAACTATGTATAGATATATCAGGGGTCAGTACAGAGATCTGTCCCATCATCTATTATACCTAAGACTGTAAGAAGGGGGTGCTCTAATAACTATGCATTATATATCAGGGGTCAGTACAGAGATCTCTCCCATCATCTATTATACCCAGGACTGTAACAAGGGGGTGCTCTAATAACTATGTATTGATATATTTGGGGTCAGTACAGAGATCTCTGCCATCATCTATTATGCCCAGGACTGTAACAAGGGGGGCTCTAATAACCATGTATAATATATCAGGGGTCAGTACAGAGATCTCTCCCATCATCTATTATACCCAGGACTGCAACAAGAGGGTGCTCTAGTAACTATGTATAGATATATCAGGGGTCAGTACAGAGATCTCTCCCATCATCTATTATACCCAGGACTGTAACAAGGGGGCGCTCTAATAACCATGTATAGATATTTTAGGGGTCAGTACAGAGATCTCTCCCATCATCTATTATACCTAAGACTGTAAGAAGGGGGTGCTCTAATAACTATGTATAGATATATCAGGGGTCAGTACAGAGATCTCTCCCATCATCTATTATACCCAGGACTATAACAAGGAGGCACTCTAGTAACTATGTATAGATATATCAGGGGTCAGTACAGAGATCTCTCCCATCATCTATTATACCCAGGACTGTAACAAGGGGGAGCTCTAATAACTATGTACAGATATATAAGGGGTCAGTACAGAGATCTCCCCCATCATCTATTATACCCAGGACTGTAACAAGGGGGCGCTCTAATAACTATGTATAGATATATCAGGGGTCCGTACAGAGATCTCTCCATCATCTATTATACCCAGGACTGTAACAAGGAGGCGCTCTTATAACTATGTATTGATATATTAGGGGTCAGTACAGAGATCTCTCCCATCATCTATTATACCCAGGACTGTAACAAGGGGGCGCCCTAATAACTATGTATAGATATATCAGGGGTCAGTACAGAGATCTCTCCCATCGTCTATTATACGCAGGACTGTAACAAGGGGGCGCTCTAATAACTATGTATAATATATCAGGGGTCAGTACAGAGATCTCTCCCATCATCTATTATACCCAGGACTGTAACAAGGGGGCGCTCTAATAACCATGTATAGATATATCAGGGGTCAGTACAGAGATCTCTCCCATCATCTATTATACCTAAGACTGTAAGAAGGGGGTGCTCTGATAACTATGTATAGATATATCAGTGGTCAGTACAGAGATCTCTTCCACCATCTATTATACCCAGGACTGTAACAAGAGGGTGCTCTAGTAACTATGTATAGATATATTAGGGGTCAGTAAAGAGATCTCTCCCATCATCTATTATACCCAGGACTGTAACAAGGGGGCGCTCTAATAACCATGTATAGATATTTTAGGGGTCAGTACAGAGATCTCTCCCATCATCTATTATACCCAGGACTGTAACAAGGGGGCGCTCTAATAACTATGTATAATGTATCAGGGGTCAGTACAGAGATCTCTCCCATCATCTATTATACCTAAGACTGTAAGAAGGGGGTGCTCTAATAACTATGTATAATATATCAGTGGTCAGTACAGAGATCTCTACCATCATTTATTATACCCAGGACTGTAACAAGGGGACGCACTAATAACTATGTATGGATATATCAGGGGTCAGTACAGAGATCTCTCTCATCATCTACTATACCCAGGACTGTAACAAGGGGGCGCTCTAATAACTATGTATAATATATCAGGGGTCAGTACAGAGATCTCTCCCATCATCTATTATACCCAGGACTGTAACAAGGGGGGCTCTAATAACTATGTATAATATATCAGGGGTCAGTACAGAGACCTCTCCCATCATCTATTATACCCAGGACTGTAACAAGGGGGCGCTCTAATAACTATGTTTAATATATCAGGGGTCAGTACAGAGATCTCGCCCATCATCTATTATATGCAGGACTGTAACAAGGGGGCGCTCTAATAACTATGTATAATATATCAGCGGTGAGTACAGAGATCTCCCCCATCATCTATTATACCAAGGACTGTAACAAGGGGGCGCTCTAATAACTATGTATAGATATATCAGTGGTCAGTACAGAGATCTCTACCATCATTTATTATACCCAGGACTGTAACAAGGGGACGCACTAATAACTATGTATAGATATATCAGGGGTCAGTACAGAGATCTCTCTCATCATCTATTATACCCAGGACTGTAACAAGGGGGCGCTCTAATAACTATGTATAATATATCAGGGGTCAGTACAGAGATCTCTCCCATCATCTATTATACCCAGGACTGTAACAAGGGGGGCTCTAATAACTATGTATAATATATCAGGGGTCAGTACAGAGACCTCTCCCATCATCTATTATACCCAGGACTGTAACAAGGGGGCGCTCTAATAACTATGTTTAATATATCAGGGGTCAGTACAGAGATCTCGCCCATCATCTATTATATGCAGGACTGTAACAAGGGGGCGCTCTAATAACTATGTATAATATATCAGCGGTGAGTACAGAGATCTCCCCCATCATCTATTATACCAAGGACTGTAACAAGGGGGCGCTCTAATAACTATGTATAGATATATCAGGGGTCAGTACAGAGATCTCTCCCATCATCTATTATACCAAGGACTGTAACAAGGGGGCGCTCTAATAACTATGTATAATATATCAGGGGTCAGTACAGAGATCTCTCCCATCTATTATACCCAGGACTATAACAAGGGGGCGCTCTAATAACTATGTATAGATATATCAGTGGTCAGTACAGAGATCTCTACATCATCTATAATACCCAGGAATGTAACAAGGGGGCGCTCTAATACCTATGTATAGATATATCAGGGGTCCGTACAGAGATCTCTCCATCATCTATTATACCCAGGAATGTAACAAGGGGGCGCTCTAATACCTATGTATAGATATATCAGGGGTCCGTACAGAGATCTCTCCATCATCTATTATACCCAGGACTGTAACAAGGAGGCGCTCTTATAACTATGTATAGATATATTAGGGGTCAGTACAGAGATCTCTACAATCATCTATTATACCCAGGACTGTAACAAGGGGGCGCCCTAATAACTATGTATAGATATATCAGGGGTCAGTACAGAGATCTCTCCCATCGTCTATTATACGCAGGACTGTAACAAGGGGGCACTCTAATAACTATGTATAATATATCAGGGGTCAGTACAGAGATCTCTCCCATCATCTATTATACCCAGGACTGTAACAAGGGGGCGCTTTAATAACCATGTATAGATATATCAGGGGTCAGTACAGAGATCTCTCCCATCATCTATTATACCTAAGACTGTAAGAAGGGGGTGCTCTGATAACTATGTATAGATATATCAGGGGTCAGTACAGAGATCTCTTCCACCATCTATTATACCCAGGACTGCAACAAGAGGGTGCTCTAGTAACTATGTATAGATATATCAGGGGTCAGTACAGAGATCTCTCCCATCATCTATTATACCCAGGACTGTAACAAGGGGGCGCTCTAATAACCATGTATAGATATTTTAGGGGTCAGTACAGAGATCTCTCCCATCATCTATTATACCTAAGACTGTAAGAAGGGGGTGCTCTAATAACTATGTATAATATATCAGTGGTCAGTACAGAGATCTCTACCATCATTTATTATACCCAGGACTGTAACAAGGGGACGCACTAATAACTATGTATGAATATATCAGGGGTCAGTACAGAGATCTCTCTCATCATCTATTATACCCAGGACTGTAACAAGGGGGCGCTCTAATAACTATGTATAATATATCAGGGGTCAGTACAGAGATCTCTCCCATTATCTATTATACCCAGGACTGTAACAAGGGGGCGCTCTAATAACTATGTATAATATATCAGGGGTCAGTACAGAGATCTCTCCCATCATCTATTATATGCAGGACAGTAACAAGGGGGCGCTCTAATAACTATGTATAATATATCAGCGGTGAGTACAGAGATCTCCCCCATCATCTATTTTCCCCAGGACTATAACATGGGGGCGTTCTAATAACTATGTATAATATATCAGGGGTCAGTACAGAGATCTCTCCCATCATCTATTATACCCAGGAATATAACATGGGGGCGCTCTAATAACTATGTATAGATATATCAGGGGTCAGTACAGAGATCTCTCCCATCTATTATACCCAGGACTATAACAAGGGGGCGCTCTAATAACTATGTATAGATTTATCAGGGGTCAGTACAGAGATCTCTACATCATCTATAATACCCAGGAATGTAACAAGGGGGCGCTCTAATACCTATGTATAGATATATCAGGGGTCGGTACAGAGATCTCTCCCATCTATTTTACCCAGGACTGTAACAAGAGGGGCTCTAATAATTATGTATAGATATATCGGGGGTCAGTACAGACATCTCCCCCATCATATATTATACCCAGGACTATAACATGGGGTCGCTCTAATAACTATTTATAGATATATCAGGAGTCAGTATAGAGATCTCTCCCATCATCTATTATACCCAGGACTGTAACAACGGGGCGCTCTAATAAGTATGTATAGATATATCAGGGGTCAGTATAGAGATCTCTCCCATCATCTATTATACCCTGGACTGTAACAACGGGGCGCTCTAATAACTATGTGTAATATATCAGTGGTCAGTACAGAGATCTCTCCCATCATCCATTATACCCAGGACTGTAACAAGGGGGCGCTCTAATAAGTATGTATAGATATATCAGGGGTCAGTATAGAGATCTCTCCCATCATCTATTATACCCTGGACTGTAACAACGGGGCGCTCTAATAACTATGTGTAATATATCAGAGGTCAGTACAGAGATCTCTCCCATAATCTATTATACCGACGACAGTAACAAGGAGGCGCTCTAATAACTATGTATAATATATCAGGGTCAGTGCAGAGATCTCTCCCATCATCCATTATACCCAGGACTGTAACAAGGGGGCGCTCTAATAACTATGTATAATATATCAGGGGTCAGTACAGAGATCTCTCCCATCATCTATTATACCCAGGACTGTAACAAGGGGGGCTCTAATAACTATGTATAATATATCAGAGGTCAGTACAGAGACCTCTCCCATCATCTATTATACCCAGGACTGTAACAAGGGGGCGCTCTAATAACTATGTATAGATATATCAGGGGTCAGTACAGAGATCTCTCCCATCGTCTATTATACCCAGGACTGTAACAAGGGGGGCGCTCTAATAACTATGTATAAGATATATCAGGGGTCAGTACAGAGATCTATACCATCATGTATTATACCCAGGACTATAACAAGGGGGCGCTCTAATAACTATGTATAGATATATCAGGGGTCAGTACAGAGATCGCTCCATAATCTATTATACCCAGGAATGTAGCAAGGGGGCGCTCTAATAACGATGTATAATATATCAGGGGTCAGTACAGAGATCTATCCCATCATCTATTATATCCAGGACTGTAACAAGGGGGGCTCTAATAACTATGTATAATATATCAGGGGTCAGTACAGAGATCTCTCCCATCATCTATTATACCCAGGACTGTAAAAAGGGGGCGCTCTAATAACTATGTATAATATATCAGGGGTCAGTACAGAGATCTCTCTCATCATCCATTATACCCAGGACTGCAACAAGGGGGCGCTCTAATAACTATGTATAGATATATCAGGGGTCAGTACAGAGATCTCTCCCATCATCTATTATACCCAGGACTGTAACAAGGGGGCGCTCTAATAACTATGTATAGATATATCAGGGGTCAGTACAGAGATCTCCCCCATCATCTATTATACCCAGGACTGTAACAAGGAGGCGCTCTAATAACTATGTATAATATATCAGGGGTCAGTACAGAGATCTCTCCCATCATCTATTATACCCAGGACTGTAACAAGGGGGCTCTCTAATAACTATGTATAATATATCAGGGGTCAGTACAGAGATCTCTCCCATCATCTATTATATGCAGGACTGTAACAAGGGGGTGCTCTAATAACTATGTATAATATATCAGGGTCAGTACAGAGATCTCTCCTATCATCTTTTATACCCAGGAATGTAACAAGGCGGCGCTCTAATAACTATGTATAATACATCAGGGGTCAGTACAGAGATCTCTGCCATCATCTATTATACCCAGGACTGTAACAAGGGGGCGCTCTAATAACTATGTATAATATATCAGGGCTCAGTACAGAGATCTCTTCCATCATCTATTATACCCAGGACTGTAACAAGGGGGCGCTCTAATAACTATGTATAGATATATCAGGGGTCAGTACAGAGATCTCTCCCATCTATTATACCCAGTACTGTAACAAGGAGGTGCTCTAATAACTATGTATAATATATCAGGGGTCAGTACAGAGATCTCTCCCATCCTCTATTATACCCAGGACTGTAACAAGGGGGCGCTCTAATAACTATGTATAATATATCAGGGGTCAGTACAGAGATCTCTCCCATCCTCTATTATACCCAGGACTGTAACAAGGGGGCGCTCTAATAACTATGTATAGATACATCAGGAGTCAGTACAGAGATCTCTCCCATCATCTATTATACCCAGGAATATAACATGGGGGCGCTCTAATAACTATGTATAGATATATTAGGGGTCAGTACAGAGATCTCTCCCATCTATTATACCCAGGACTATAACAAGGGGGCGCTCTAATAACTATGTATAATATATCAGGGGTCAGTACAGAGATCTCTCCCATCCTCTATTATACCCAGGACTGTAACAAGGGGGCGCTCTAATAACTATGTATAATATATCAGGGGTCAGTACAGAGATCTCTCCCATCCTCTATTATACCCAGGACTGTAACAAGGGGGCGCTCTAATAACTATGTATAGATACATCAGGAGTCAGTACAGAGATCTCTCCCATCATCTATTATACCCAGGAATATAACATGGGGGCGCTCTAATAACTATGTATAGATATATTAGGGGTCAGTACAGAGATCTCTCCCATCTATTATACCCAGGACTATAACAAGGGGGCGCTCTAATAACTATGTATAGATATATCAGGGGTCAGTACAGAGATCTCTCCCATCCTCTATTATACCCAGGACTGTAACAAGGGGGCGCTCTAATAACTATGTATAGATACATCAGGAGTCAGTACAGAGATCTCTCCCATCATCTATTATACCCAGGAATATAACATGGGGGCGCTCTAATAACTATGTATAGATATATTAGGGGTCAGTACAGAGATCTCTCCCATCTATTATACCCAGGACTATAACAAGGGGGCGCTCTAATAACTATGTATAGATATATCAGGGGTCAGTACAGAGATCTCTCCCATCATCTATTATACCAAGGACTGTAACAAGGGGGGCTCTAATAACTATGTATAGATACATCAGGAGTCAGTATAGAGATCTCTCCCATCATTTATTATACCCAGGAATGTAACAAGGGGGCGCACTAATACCTATGTATAGATATATCAGGGGTCAGTACAGAGATCTCTCCATCATCTATTATACCCAGGACTGTAACAAGGGGGCGCACTAATACCTATGTATAGATATATCAGGGGTCCGCACAGAGATCTCTCCATCATCTATTATACCCAGGACTGTAACAAGGAGGCGCACTAATACCTATGTATAGATATATTAGGGGTCCGCACAGAGATCTCTCCATCATTTATTATACCCAGGAATGTAACAAGGGGGCGCACTAATACCTATGTATAGATATATTAGGGGTCAGTACAGAGATCTCTACCATCATCTATTATACCCAGGACTGTAACAAGGGGGCGCTCTAATAATTATGTATAGATATATCAGGGGTCAGTACAGAGATCTCTCCCATCGTCTATTATACCCAGGACTATAACATGGGGGCGCTCTAATAACTATGTATAGATATATCAGAGGTCAGAACAGAGCTCTCTCCCATCTATTATACCCAGGACTATAACAGGGGGGCGCTCTAATAACTATGTATAGATACATCAGGAGTCAGTATAGAGATCTCTCCCATCATCTATTATACCCAGGACTGTAACAAGGAGGCGCTCTAATAAGTATGGATAGATATATCAGTGGTCAGTACAGAGATCTCTCACATCATCTATTATACCCAGGACTGTAACAAGGGGGCGCTCTAATAACTATGTATAGATATATCAGGGGTCAGTACAGAGATCGCTCCTATCTATTATATGCAGGACTGTAACAAGGGGGTGCTCTAATAACTATCTATAATATATCAGCGGTCAGTACAGAGATCTCCCCCATCATCTATTATACCCAGGACTATAACATGGGGGCGCTCTAATAACTATGTATAATATATCAGGGGTCAGTAGAGAGATCTCTCCCATCCTCTATTATACCCACGACTGTAACAAGGGGGCGCTCTAATAACTATGTATAATATATCAGGGGTCAGTACAGAGATCTCTCCCATCATCTATTATACCCAGGACTGTAACAAGGGGGGCTCTAATAACTATGTATAATATATCAGGGGTCAGTACAGAGATCTCTCCCATCATCTATTATACCCAGGACTGTAACAAGGGGGGCTCTAATAACTATGTATAATATATCAGGGGTCAGTACAAAGATCTCTCCATCATCTATTATACCCAGGACTGTAACAAGGGGGGCTCTAATAACTACGTATAGATACATCAGGAGTCAGTACAGAGACCTCTCCCATCATCTATTATACCCAGGACTGTAACAAGGGGGCGCTCTAATAACTATGTATAGATATATCAGGAGTCAGTACAGAGATCTCTCCCATCATCTATTATATGCAGGACTGTAACAAGGGGGCGCTCTAATAACTATGTATAATATAATATATCAGCGGTGAGTACAGAGATCTCCCCCATCATCTATTATTCCCAGGACTATAACATGGGGGCGTTCTAATAACTATGTATAATATATCAGGGGTCAGTACAGAGATCTCTCCCATCATCTATTATACCCAGGAATATAACATGGGGGCGCTCTAATAACTATGTATAGATATATTAGGGGTCAGTACAGAGATCTCTCCCATCTATTATACCCAGGACTATAACAAGGGGGCGCTCTAATAACTATGTATAGATATATCAGGGGTCAGTACAGAGATCTCTCCCATCATCTATTATACCCAGGACTGTAACAAGGGGGCGCTCTAATAGCTATGTATAGATATATCAGTGGTCAGTACAGAGATCTCTCCATCATCTATTATACCCAGGAATGTAACAAGGGGGCGCACTAATACCTATGTATAGATATATCAGGGGTCTGTACAGAGATCTCTCCATCATCTATTATACCCAGGACTGTAACAAGGAGGCACTCTTATAACTATGTATAGATATATTAGGGGTCAGTACAGAGATCTCTACCATCATCTATTATACCCAGGACTGTAACAAGGGGGCGCCCTAATAACTATGTATAGATATATCAGGGGTCAGTACAGAGATCTCTCCCATCGTCTATTATACACAGGACTGTAACAAGGGGGCGCTCTAATAACTATGTATAAATATATCAGGGTCAGTACAGAGATCTCTCCCATCTATTTTACCCAGGACTGTAACAAGAGGGGCTCTAATAACTATGTATAGATATATCAGGGGTCAGTATAGAGATCTCTCCCATCATATATTATACCCAGGACTATAACATGGGGTCGCTCTAATAACTATTTATAGATATATGAGGGGTCAGTACAGAGATCTCTCCCATCATATATTATACCCAGGACTATAACATGGGGTCGCTCTAATAACTATTTATAGATATATGAGGGGTCAGTACAGAGATCTCTCCCATCATCTATTATACCCAGGACTGTAACAACGGGGCGCTCTAATAACTATGTGTAATATATCAGAGGTCAGTACAGAGATCTCTCCCATCATCCATTATACCCAGGACTGTAACAAGGGGGCGCTCTAATAACTATGTATAATATATCAGGGGTCAGTACAGAGATCTCTCCCATCATCTATTATACCCAGGACTGTAACAAGGGGGCGCTCTAATAACTATGTATAGATATATCAGGGGTCAGTACAGAGATCTCTTCCATCATCCATTACCTAGATGAACAGGTGTCTCTTTTAGCTTTACATACTATGTCCTCTCATATGTCTTTTATGCCTCTTTTGGCTGCTGTGGGGTATGTGCTGCTCTTATGTCCTCTTGTGGTGCATCAGGAGTTCATACAGCAGGCTAGCAGGGGTTGTAGTTCCTATGTCATGTAGTAGAGTGGCTTCACTAACCTGAGGGGCCCGGCTGCACACCATACCTTTTGTTGAGGGAGCAGCTTCAGTTATATGGAGTGCAGGATGACTTTACTGTAAGTGGTTCTGCACATTCCAGGTTATAACAGTCCATTATAGCATAACGTGAGGCATTACAACAGCAGTAGATGGGGGATCATTTGGTTATCATCACTGTAAAGTTGGCTGCTTCAGCAGAGTTACTGGAGCGACAGCCTGTAATGCTCTGGGGAATGTCTCCTACTTGGTTGGTAGCAGGAATATCTTTGCTAACAGTTACTGATTCAGTTCTTAACATGCACAGTCCAATTTAGATTAACCCCTGCTGTGGGGCTCCACTCACATTGCATCACAATATCCACTGGTTACTCACAATTCAGTTCCATCACCTGGAACTGGAAGAATGCATGCGGGGAGGATTCATTATCATGGTAGCTGACTGGCACTGTTGCCACCGGAGGTTAGAAATCAGAGTACGCAGAGGAGTCCTTGTACAACTTATCTTCTCTAGATTCACCTCTGTTCCCTTTTCCTCTGATCTCATAACACCGTAATTCCCTTCACAGCGATGACTGGCACAAAAATCAGCATTAGATGTATTCGTCTTGCTCACTAACACGGGTCTCTCTCTGGACTTCTCACTTCGCTGTATGGTTGCTTCTTCTCTCACTCTTCATCCTAAACTGAAGTCAGCCTGTCTGCTGTCTGGCCCCTCCCACATTCCTGGGGATTGTGCTGCTTTGCAAACCTGTTAGAATTTAACTTTGCAAAAACTGATGCAACTCTGCAAAGTTTGCTGAGTGTCTACTTGATAACCAAAATCACACTTCATCTGTACAATTTAACCCTTATATCTCTGCACACCCTGAGCTTATGCAGGGTGCTGCAAGTATAAGACAATACAAGGTACAAACAATATGTATTGTTATGTATGTGAAGAATATGCTTTATACAACCACACAACATCTTTGCACTGGGGTATGACAGGGACAATGGTTATGGGACACTGTACTCCCTTATGTCTGTTAGGCCTCTGCTGGGTGCTGCAGAGCACACACTGCTCTCATGTCCTCCCTTATGTCTGCTAGTCCTCTGCTGGGTGCTGCGGAGCACACACTGCTCTCATGTCCTCCCTTATGTCTGCTAGGCCTCTGCTGGGTGCTGTGGAGCACACGCTGCTCTCATGTCCTTTCTTATGTCTGCTAGGCCTCTGCTGGGTGCTGTGGAGCACACACTGCTCTCATGTCCTCTCTTACGTCTGCTAGGCCTCTGCTGGGTGCTGCGGAGCACACACTGCTCTCATGTCCTCCCTTATGTCTGCTAGGCCTCTGCTGGGTGCTGTGGAGCACACGCTGCTCTCATGTCCTTTCTTATGTCTGCTAGGTGTTATGGCACTCTGACCCCCCGAGCACTAGATGGGGTGCCCTGAACTTACCGCACCCACTGTCCCTGCCTACTTGCCTCAACCTGGCTAACCCCAGGCGAACAACTGGGCGTCAGTCCCTACTCTGGCTAGGGACCTGGCGACTACCTAGATGGAACTAACTACCGGGGGACAGAGTGCCGACAAGGAAAGGCAGATGGAATGATGAAACAGGGAATACAGAGCAAGGCAAAGCTGGGAAAGGAAACTGACAAGCAAGCTAGGGAACTGACTGAGCATAACTGCAGACAGGACTGACTAGTGGCTGACAGAACCAATAACTGGCAGTGAGCTCAGGTCACTGCCAGCCTTATAATTGCAAAACTCTGCCCATGGGTGGAGAGTGGGAGGAGCCAACTCCCTCACTCACAATACAAGAGGGAGGAAGGCATGCCCTACAGGCGAACCCGCCCACGCTGCTGCACACCGGCCGCCCCACGCCGCCGGGAGAGCCCTGACGTCATAGCTCCGGGATGCCGAAGCCGGAGCGGCACGCGCTGACCGCGGAACCCCGCGCCGCGCTGCATGGTAACACTAGGCCTCTGCTGGGTGCTGCGGAGCACACGCTGCTCTCATGTCCTCTTATGTCTGCTAGGCCTCTGCTGGGTGCTGCAGAGTACATGCTGCTCTAATGTCCTCCCTTATGTCTGCTAGTCCTCTGCTGGGTGCTGCGGGCCACACTCTGCTCTCATGTCCTCCCTTATGTCTGCTAGTCCTCTGCTGGGTGCTGCGGAGCACACACTGCTCTCATGTCCTCCCTTATGTCTGCTAGTCCTCTTCTGGGTGCTGCGGAGCACACACTGCTCTCATGTCCTCCCTTATGTCTGCTAGTCCTCTGCTGGGTGCTGCGGTGCACACACTGCTCTCATGTCCTCCCTTATGTCTGCTAGTCCTCTGCTGGGTGCTGCGGTGCACACACTGCTCTCATGTGTTCTGGAATATGATTTCTCCAGCAGGCTTTGGGGTATTTTGTCGCTTTCCTAATTGTGTGGAAGCAGTATGCGCACACTGACCAAGTCAAACATAAGGTATGAATCTCATGTTAAAAATGGCTCTCCTGGCAGAGACGTCCAGACAGGCCTTTTTATTGAAAAGGATAACACCTGCCCTTTATGGGCGTTTAACAGATTACATCACTAACATATATATATTCTTATTCGCTAGATTATACAGAGTCTCCCGCCTCCCTACCCTCCCGTCCTCACGTCCGCCAAGGTATGGACTTTGTATTCTTTAGCATGCAGACAGCCTTAAGGAATTCTGTGTAGTTGACAAATGATGTGTTTAACTAGCTTGTGTTTGAAGAGTGGAAGGGGGCCTAGATAAACACACAGTATATACACATAACACTGTAGCCCTTAACTTCTTAGAAACTGGTTGAGCAACTTCGATGTATTTAGAGCAAATACTATGATTAGATTGTGTGTGTGTCCTTTGAACTCCTCAGAGCTGAAAGTCATTACAATAGCAAAATACATTTGGGTTATATACAAATATTGATAGACATTTTATACTAAATAATTATCATGTCTATCACACATCTCCTCCCTTATGTCTGCTAGTCCTCTTCTGGGTGCTGCGGAGCACACACTGCTCTCATGTCCTCCCTTATGTCTGCTAGTCCTCTGCTGGGTGCTGCAGAGCACACACTGCTCTCATGTCCTCCCTTATGTCTGCTAGACCTCTGCTGGGTGCTGTGAGCCACACACTGCTCTCATGTCCTCCCTTATGTCTGCTAGGCTTTAGGCTGGGTTCTCTCATGTCCTCTCTTATGTATTCTAGGCCTCTTGTGGGTGCTGCGGAGCACACGCTGCTCTCATGTCCTCCCTTATGTCTGCTAGTCCTCTGCTGGGTGCTGCGGAGCACACACTGCTCTCATGTCCTCCCTTATGTCTGCTAGTCCTCTTCTGGGTGCTGCGGAGCACACACTGCTCTCATGTCCTCCCTTATGTCTGCTAGACCTCTGCTGGGTGCTGTGAGCCACACACTGCTCTCATGTCCTCCCTTATGTCTGCTAGGCTTTAGGCTGGGTTCTCTCATGTCCTCTCTTATGTATTCTAGGCCTCTTGTGGGTGCTGCGGAGCACACGCTGCTCTCATGTCCTCTCTTATGTCTGCTAGTCCTCTGCTGGGTGCTGCGGAGCACACACTGCTCTCATGTCCTCCCTTATGTCTGCTAGTCCTCTGCTGGGTGCTGCGGAGCACACACTGCTCATGTCCTCCCTTATGTCTGCTAGACCTCTGCTGGGTGCTGTGAGCCACACACTGCTCTCATGTCCTCCCTTATGTCTGCTAGGCTTTAGGCTGGGTTCTCTCATGTCCTCTCTTATGTATTCTAGGCCTCTTGTGGGTGCTGCGGAGCACACGCTGCTCTCATGTCCTCTCTTATGTCTGCTAGGCCTCTGCTGGGTGCTGGGGAGCACACGCTGTTCTCATGTCATCTCTTATGTATGCTAGGCCTCTACTGGGTGCTGGGGAGCACACGCTGCTCTCATGTCCGCCCTTATGTCTGCTAGACCCCTGCTGGGTTGTGGGAAGCACATGCTTCTGTCATGTCCTCTCTTATGTCTGCTAGGCCTCTGCTGGGTGCTGCAGACCAAACACTGCTCTCATGTCCTCCCTTATGTCTGCTACGCTTTAGGTCGGGTGCTGCGGAGCACATGCTGCTCTCATGTTTGCTCTTATGTCTGCTAGGCCTCTGCTAGGTGCTGCGGAGCTCTCACTGCTGTTATGTCTGCTAGGCCTCTGGCGGGTCCTGCAGACCACACACTGCTCTCATGTCCTCCCTTATGTCTGCTAGGCCTCTGCTGGGTGCTGCGGAGCACACACTGCTCCTATGTCCTCCCTTATGTCTGCTGTGCCTCTGCCGGGTGCTGCGTACCACACACTGCTCTCATGGCCTATCTTATGTCTGCTAGGCCTCTGCCGGGTGCTGCGGACCACACACTGCTCTCATGGCCCCTCTTATGTCTGCTAGGCCTCTGGCAGGTGCTGCGGACCGCACACTGCTCTCATGTCCTCCCTTATGTCTGCCTGGTCTCTGCTGGGTTCTGCGGAGCACACGCTGCTCTCATGTCCTCTCTTATGTCTGCTAGGCTTTAGGCTGGGTGCTGCGGAGTACACACTGCTCTCATGTCCTACCTTATGTCTGCTAGGCCTCTGCTGGGTGCTGTGGAGCACCCGCTGCTCTCATGTTTGCTCATATATCTGCAAGGCCTCTGCTAGGTGCTGCGGAGCACACGCTGCTCTCATGTTTGCTCTTATGTCTGCTAGGCCTCTGCTGGGTGCTGCGGAGCACACACTGCTCCTATGTCCTCCCTTATGTCTGCTAGGCCTCTGCTGGGTGCTGCGGAGCACACGCTGCTCTCATGGCCTCTCTTATGTCTGCTAGGCCTCTGCCGGGTGCTGCGTACCACACACTGCTCTCATGGCCTATCTTATGTCTGCTAGGCCTCTGCCGGGTGCTGCGGACCACACACTGCTCTCATGGCCCCTCTTATGTCTGCTAGGCCTCTGGCAGGTGCTGCGGACCGCACACTGCTCTCATGTCCTCCCTTATATCTGCCTGGTCTCTGCTGGGTTCTGCGGAGCACACGCTGCTCTCATGTCCTCTCTTATGTCTGCTAGGCTGTAGGCTGGGTGCTGCGGAGTACACACTGCTCTCATGTCCTACGTTATGTCTGCTAGGCCTCTGCTGGGTGCTGTGGAGCACCCGCTGCTCTCATGTTTGCTCATATATCTGCAAGGCCTCTGCTAGGTGCTGCGGAGCACACGCTGCTCTCATGTTTGCTCTTATGTCTGCTAGGCCTCTGCTGGGTGCTGCGGACCACACACTGCTCTCATGGCCTCCCTAATGTCTGCTAGGCTTTAGACTGGGTGCTGCAGAGCACACTCTGCCCTCATCTCCTCCCTTAGGTCTGCTAGGCCTCTGCTGGGTGCTGCGGACCACACACCGCTCTCATGTCCTCCCTTATGTCTGCTAGGCCTCTGCTGGGTGCGGGGGAGCACACGCTGCTCTCATGTTTGCTCTTATGTCTGCTAGGCCTCTGCTGGGTGCTGCAGAGCACACGCTGCTCTCATGTCCTCTCTTATGTCCGCTAGGCTTTAGGCTGGGTGCTGCGTAGCACATGCTGCTCTCATGTCCTTTCTTATGCCTACTAGGATGGGTTTAGCCCTGCATTATCTCCTATGGAGGAGGCATGCTCAAAGGTCCTTGTCCACACATATAGCCTGCTGGCGCCCGCACCACATGGCCGTCAGCCACAGTCTCTGAGCGGTTGAGCCACTTACACTGTAAGGGAGGGGGAGGTGGATATCCCTGCTGGATACTGCACCCCATAATGTGTAACATACCCACTTTGGATATCACCCCCCCTGTGATGTGGAGTATATGCATGGCGACCAGACTTACTGATTTAAGTGGGACAGTCCTACTTTGGACCCTAGCAAAACAACCATTTGTATCACTTTTTGGATGTCTGGTCACCATTCAAGTGATTACCAGCCAGAGTGCGGCGGCAGATAAACACGCTGACAGAAGTGTGTACATCCCGCATCGTCCTTCCCCCTGCTTCTTAGTTCTGCAGAAGGGGAGAAGGTGCTGCTGTGGGTGTGGGGTGGTCTCTGTTACTACTGGGGCCACTATTACTACTGGGGCCGCTGTGGGGGTCACTATTACTACTGGGGCCGCTGTGGGGGTCACTATTACTACACTGTGGGGGTCATTAGTACTGGGGCCACATCCCCCACACCAGACCCGAGGCAGCTGTGGGGCTCGCTATAACTATCAGGGGCCACTGTGAGAGACACTATTACTAGAGGGGCCACTGTGGGCGACACTATACTACTAAGGCCACTCTGGACATGGCAGTGTACCTCAAGCTGACTTGGGAACGTCCACAGCAGAAATTTCTGCTGCAAATTCTGTAGCATTTCTGCATCAAAAAAACTGCCAAAATCTGTAAGATTGGAACCCGCAGCTGATGTCATACTATGTGGCACTCCTCTGTGGGCTCCCCGACTCCCAGTGGCCTGTAGTGGCCTCACCTGACTAGCTCACTGGGGACCAGAAACCGGGGGCGCTAACAGTGAGAAGCCATCGGAGGAGGTGACCCGGAGCGCCGCATAGAATGACATCAGTTGTGGGTGCGCCAATGTCACAGATTTTGACTGTTTTTGGATGCAGGAATCCTGCAGAATTTGCTCCATTTTTTTTTAATACATCACACTGTACTTTTTATTACAAATGGAGGTAAAATCATACCTTGTAAGAAGCCCCGCCCCTGACCACACCCCTCTGTCTAACTGAACCCTGGGAAAATCTGGTCACCTTAAGAAGCCCCGCCCCTGACCACACCCCTCTGTCTAACTGAACCTGGGAAAATCTGGTCACCTTAATATATGCTCTACCCTATCCCCACCTACACCGGTGACATCCCTCCCACCAGACCCCGCTTGTCAGCTCTACACCCGGTGACATCCCCCCCCCACCAGACCCCGCTGTCAGCTCTACACCCGGTGACATCCCCCCCCACCAGACCCCGCTGTCAGCTCTACACCCGTGACATCCCCCCCCCCACCAGACCCCGCTGTCAGCTCTACACCCGTGACATCCCCCCCCCACCAGACCCCGCTGTCAGCTCTACACCCGGTGACATCCCCCCCCCACCAGACCCCGCTGTCAGCTCTACACCCGGTGACATCCCCCCCCCCACCAGACCCCGCTGTCAGCTCTACACCCGTGACATCCCCCCCCCACCCAGACCCCGCTGTCAGCTCTACACCCGGTGACATCCCCCCCCCCACCAGACCCCGCTGTCAGCTCTACACCCGGTGACATCCCCCCCCCCCACCAGACCCCGCTGTCAGCTCTACACCCGGTGACATCCCCCCCCCCACCAGACCCCGCTGTCAGCTCTACACCCGGTGACATCCCCCCCCCCACCAGACCCCGCTGTCAGCTCTACACCCGGTGACATCCCCCCCCACCGACCGCTGTCAGCTCTACCCGGTGAATCCCCCACAGACCCCGCTGTCAGCTCTACACCCGGTGACATCCCCCCCCCACCAGACCCGCTGTCAGTCTAACCGGTGACATCCCCCACAGACCCGCTGTCAGCTCTACACCGGTGACATCCCCCCCCCACCAGACCCCGCTGTCAGCTCTACACCCGGTGACATCCCCCCCCCACCAGACCCCGCTGTCAGCTCTACACCCGGTGACATCCCCCCCCACCAGACCCCGCTGTCAGCTCTACACCCGGTGACATCCCCCCCCCACCAGACCCGCTGTCAGCTCTACACCCGGTGACATCCCCCCCACCAGACCCGCTGTCAGCTCTACACCCGTGACATCCCCCCCCACCAGACCCGCTGTCAGCTCTACACCCGGTGACATCCCCCCCACCACCAGACCAGCTCAGTGTCAGCTCTACACCCGGTGACATCCCCCCCCCCACCAGACCCGCTGTCAGCTCTACACCCGGTGACATCCCCCCCCCACCAGACCCGCTGTCAGCTCTACACCCCGGTGACATCCCCCCCCCCACCAGAGCCAGTTGTCAGCTCTACACCCGTGACATCCCCCCCCCACCAGAGCCAGTTGTCAGCTCTACACCCGGTGACATCCCCCCCCCCACCAGAGCCAGTTGTCAGCTCTACACCCGGTGACATCCCCCCCCCCACCAGAGCCAGTTGTCAGCTCTACACCCGGTGACATCCCCCCCCCACCAGAGCCAGTTGTCAGCTCTACACCCGGTGACATCCCCCCCCCACCAGAGCCAGTTGTCAGCTCTACACCCGGTGACATCCCCCCCACCACCAGAGCCAGTTGTCAGCTCTACACCCGGTGACATCCCCCCCCCCACCAGAGCCAGTTGTCAGCTCTACACCCGGTGACATCCCCCCCCCACCAGAGCCAGTTGTCAGCTCTACACCCGGTGACATCCCCCCCCCACCAGAGCCAGTTGTCAGCTCTACACCCGGTGACATCCCCCCCCACCAGAGCAGTTGTCAGCTCTACACCGGTGACATCCCCCCCCCACCAGAGCCAGTTGTCAGCTCTACACCGGTGACATCCCCCCCCACCAGAGCCAGTTGTCAGCTCTACACCCGGTGACATCCCCCCCACAGAGCCAGTTGTCAGCTCTACACCGGTGACATCCCCCCCCACCAGAGCCAGTTGTCAGCTCTACACCGGTGACATCCCCCCACCAGAGCAGTGTCAGCTCTAACCGGTGACATCCCCCACAGAGCCAGTTGTCAGCTCTACACGGTGACATCCCCACAGACCACGTTGTCAGCTCTACACTGGTGACATCTGTTGTCTTTCCCAGATGAAGTCTTCAAGTAGGGTTGAGCCGGCAGATACTGATAATTATAGGCGTGACGGATATTCTGCAGAGGGAAGGGATGATCTGCAGTCCTGGTGGAGCTCAGTATCTGTATCTCATCCATGATGGATGTCTACATGAATCACTGGAGGTTGCCCAACCTGTCCTGCAGCCCTCGGTGCCCCACACCCCGCTTATCTGCCACATCCATAGATTACACATATCACTGGAGGTATAAATATATGTACATACGTCATATATATATATATATATATTACACATACATACATACACACACACCTACATCAGACGAGACCATCATATCACACGTCCCCCGCAGACCCCCTCCCCCACAACAGCACGTCCCCCGCAGACCCCCACCCCACAAGAGCACGTCCCCACAGACCCCCTCCCCACAAGAGCACGTCCCACAGACCCCCTACCTACCCACAAGAGCACGTCCCCCACAGACCCCCTCCCCCACAGACCCCCTCCCCCACAGACCCCCTCCCCCACAAGAGCACGTCCCCCACAGACCCCCTCCCCCACCAGAGCACGTCCCCCACAGACCCCCTCCCCCACCAGACCCCGTCCCCCACCAGACCCCGTCCCCCACCAGACCCCGTCCCCCACAACAGCACGTCCCCCACAGACCCCCTCCCCAACAGCACGTCCCCCACAGACCCCCCTCCCCCACAGACCCCCTCCCCCACAACAGCACGTCCCCCACAGACCCCCCTCCCCCACAGACCCCCTCCCCCACAACAGCACGTCCCCAGACCCCCCTCCCCCACAGACCCCCTCCCCCACAACAGCACGTCCCCCAGACCCCCTCCCCCACAGACCCCCTCCCCCACAACAGCACGTCCCCCACAGACCCCCTCCCCCACAAGAGCACGTCCCCCACAGACCCCCTCCTCCACAAGAGCACGTCCCCCACAGACCCCCTCCTCCACAAGAGCACGTCCCCACAGACCCCCTCCCCCACAAGAGCACGTCCCCACAGACCCCTCCCCCACAAGAGCACGTCCCCCACAGACCCCCTCCTCCACAAGAGCACGTCCCCCACAGACCCCCTCCCCACAAGAGCACGTCCCCCACAGACCCCCTCCCCCACAAGAGCACGTCCCCCACAGACCCCCTCCTCCACAAGAGCACGTCCCCCACAGACCCCCTCCTCCACAAGAGCACGTCCCCCACAGACCCCCTCCCCCACAAGAGCACGTCCCCCACAGACCCCCTCCCCCACAGACCCCCTCCCCCACAAGAGCACGTCCCCCACAGACCCCCTCCCCCACAGACCCCCTCCCCCACAAGAGCACGTCCCCCACAGACCCCCTCCCCCACAAGAGCACGTCCCCCACCAGAGCACGTCCCCCACAGACCCCCTCCCCCACAGACCCCCTCCCCCACAACAGCATGTCCCCCACAGACCCCCTCCCCCACAACAGCACATCCCCCACAGACCCCCTCCCCCACAACAGCACGTCCCCCACAACAAATCTATGTCAATTTCTGTAGTAAATGACAGTCTGAGGCCGCCGTGCTTCTTCCTTATAAGCCACACCCACTTTTTTAACTAGTGTGAATGGCATGAATTTTTTAAAAAGTTGCAATTCTTTGTGTAAAATAGGCTAAATCACAACTTGTGACTTCTTATTCCCTGTGCACTGGCTGAAGTGACTGCAACCATCAAGCTCATTGCCTCTCTGAAGGTTAAGTGTTGTGTTGGATCCGTCTGTCTCTATCTGCCTCATTCTTCCCATTGAAAGAATTTGCAGCCGATTGGCCCTTTGATCCCCCGACCCGTGTTCTGCAGGCGCATTACACCCCCACACTCACCTCTCTCGTCCACCCATAACCAGGAAGCCACATGGCCGATCAGTAGCAGGAGCCTGGCGTTGGGCAGCGTGAGGGCCGTGTATAAGGCATAGAGGGAAGCTGCAACCAACTGCCACCTGATGGTGGTCCAACAATCTGAATGGGCCCAGGTGACCCTCCATGGGGTCCGTGCAGCAGCAGTCGAGGCTAGGAGAGAGAACACGAAGTGTGAACCAGGCCTGAAAACTAGAAACCACAAGTACTTTGAGGCAGAGCAGGTGCCTGGCTTTATGGGGTTAACATCTCTAGGGCAGAATGGAGTTTGGACTCGGGGCCAGCCGGAGACAGGACTCAGGGATGAAGGCTGCAGTGGAGCCTGGACTTGGGAATGGAGCCTGGACTCAGGGATGAAGGCTGCAGTGGAGCCTGGACTTGGGAATGGAGCCTGGACTTGGGAATGGAGCCTGGACTCGGGCGGAGGGTGCAGTGGAGCCTGGATTTGGGAATGGAGCCTGGACTCGGGCAGAGGGTGCAGTGGAGCCTGGATTTGGGAATGGAGCCTGGACTTGGGAATGGAGCCTGGACTCAGGCGGAGGGTGCAGTGGAGCCTGGATTTGGGAATGGAGCCTGGACTCGGGCGGAGGGTGCAGTGGAGCCTGGATTTGGGAATGGAGCCTGGACTTGGGAATGGAGCCTGGACTCAGGCGGAGGGTGCAGTGGAGCCTGGATTTGGGAATGGAGCCTGGACTCGGGCGGAGGGTGCAGTGGAGCCTGGACTTGGGAATGGAGCCTGGACTTGGGAATGGAGCCTGGACTCAGGCGGAGGGTGCAGTGGAGCCTGGATTTGGGAATGGAGCCTGGACTCAGGCGGAGGGTGCAGTGGAGCCTGGATTTGGGAATGGAGCCTGGACTCGGGGAAGAGGGTGCAGTGGAGCCTGGACTCGGGAATGGAGCCTGGACTCGGGGCAGAGGCTGCAGTGGAGCTTTGACTTGGGGCGGGCTGGAGCATGGACTCAGGTGTGGAGCCTGGAGTGGAGCCTGGACTCGGGGCGGGATTGGGATTTCCTGTGACTAAGACTTTAGTCTGGAGGGTGGAGAATAAGGTGCTGAGTCCGTCCTCCCAGTCATGGCCAGGAGAAGGCACTGGGGCCCCAGACATTAAGCAGGTGTGTGAAGCTGGGGGCCACACATTTACTATGAATGATTGCAAACCAAAGACCCCCCCCCACAAGTGAACGACGTAGAGTTGGGAATCCCACTCGAGCTCGTAAGTTGTGTTTAGGGTTCTTATAGTGAAAGATGGTGAATAAGATGGCAGAAGTCTGAAGGAAGGGGTGAAAACCGACGTGGCAGCTTCTGGGGAGGTGACAAGCCATGGCCAGCAGGGCCGCGCTAGAGAACCAGTTGAGGATGTCTGGGTGGTACACACAACCGATGTTTCCAAGATGGCAGCACATGGGGGGTGGTCTGTCCTGTACACACCTGATGGATCCAAGATGGCGACACGTGGGGGCACTGCATTATATTAGACCATGTTATGGCTTTGCAGACCAGCAATATGAGCAGCGAGCTGCCTGAGACCCCTAGAGGTTGCTGGCCGCAGGCCCCTCAGTCATGAAGAAGCGCAGAGCACTACAACCCCCAGTGGAAGACACCATTACACAACAGGCCTCGCTAATCACAGCGACCAATCACAGCACACCTCTCATTTTACCTCAGCAGTGAAAGGAATGAGAGCTGCACTGTGATTGGTTCCTGTAGGCAACAAGGTCTCATGAGGGCAAACGTGTATCTAATCCTCTGCTGTGTGGTGCCGTCTGCTGAGCCGCATATGCAGCGTCTGAGGAGCGGGCCCTCAGCCAAGGAGACAGTGGGGTAGAAAACTAACCTTGTCACAGGGCTCTACCGTCTCCGCCCTAAGGGAGGCCAAGAACCCGTCCTCGTTACTAATCGGGGGAGATCACATTTAGTAACGTGAGTTACCTTAAGTCTTGTTTTTGTCACCGTGACGCCAACGTTCCTTCTTCTGCGGTGGATCACCCAACTGGAATAATCCGCCACAGAAGGAGCCTCCATCATTATAAAAGTACAGCGCCATTCCAAAAAAGGCCGAACAAATTCCGCAGCATTTCTGCATCCAAAAACAGTCAGAATCTGTACCATTTGTGTGGATTATGACTGGCGATCAGCCGCGTACCCACAGCTGCCATACTAGGCTGCGCTCCCCCTCACCTCCCCGAAGGCTTCCCACATCAGTGCTACCAGCTTCTGTTCCCAGCGGCCTGTAGTGGCCGCTTCTGACCAGCATCTCCTGAGGAGCGGCGCCGCATCTGACCAGCATCTCCTGAGCAGCGGCGCCGCATCTGACCAGCATCTCCTGAGCAGCGGCGCCGCATCTGACCAGCATCTCCTGAGCAGCGGCGCCGCGTCTGACCAGCATCTCCTGAGCAGCGGCGCCGCGTCTGACCAGCATCTCCTGAGGAGCGGCGCCGCGTTTGACCAGCATCTCCTGAGGAGCGGCGCCGCGTCTGACCAGCATCTCCTGAGGAGCGGCGCCGCGTCTGACCAGCATCTCCTGAGGAGAGGCGCCGCGTCTGACCAGCATCTCCTGAGGAGCGGCGCCGCGTCTGACCAGCATCTCCTGAGGAGCGGCGCCGCGTCTGACCAGCATCTCCTGAGCAGCGGCGCCGCATCTGACCAGCATCTCCTGAGCAGCGGCGCCGCATCTGACCAGCATCTCCTGAGCAGCGGCGCCGCATCTGACCAGCATCTAATGACCAGGCCGCTGGGAACGGAAGCTGGTAGCACTGATGGTGGGAAGCCTTCGAGGAGGTGAGGGGGAGCGCAGCATAGTAGGACAGCAGCTGTGGGTACGCGGCTGATCGCCAGTCATAATTTGTACAGATTTTGACTGTTTTTGGATGCAGAAATTCTGCAGCATTTCTGTCAGGTGTAAACACAGTGTAAGTCAGCTTGAGGTACACTGCCACATGCAGAGCGGCCCTCAGTGGTATTAGTGGCCCTCAGTGGTAATGGTGGCCCTCAGTGGTAATGGTGCCCCCCACAGTGGCCCTCATTGGTAATAGTGACCCCCCCCCCCCCCCACACACACACAGTGGCTTTCGGAGTAACAGTGACCCCACTCCTCTTCTCTTGTGGAACTAGTGGTAACCTGTTCCACTCATTGATCCCCCTCACTGTCTAATATCTAATCTGTGTCTCCTCCCTTTCAGTTTCACCCCATCGCTTCTAGTCTTTCCTTGTACAGATGAGAATAGGGCTGATCCCTCTGCACTGTGACAGCCCTTCAGATATTTGTAGACCACTATTAAGTCTCCTCTCAGCCTTCTCTTCTGCTAAACATTCCCAGATCCTTTACCCGTTCCTCATAGGACATGATTTGCAGACCGCTCACCATCTTGGTAACTCTTCTCTGAACTTGTTCCAGTTTGTCTATGTCTGTTATAAAGTGGGGTGCCCAGAACTGGACCCAGTATTCCAGATGAGGTCTGACTAAGGAAGAGTAGAGGGGATAATGACCTCACGTGATCTAGACTCTATGCTTCTCTTATACATCCCAGAATCATGTTTCCCTTTTTGGCTGCTGCATCACATTGTTGACTCATGTTCAGTCTGTGATCTATTAGTATACCCAAGTCTTTTTCACCTGTGCTGCTGCTTAGCCCAACTCCTCCCATTCTGTATGTGCTTTCTTCATTTTCCTTGCCCAGATGTAGGACTTTGCATTTCTCCTTGTTAAATACCATTCTGTTAGTCGCCGCCCACTGTGCAAGCTTTACTAGATCTTTTTGAATCCTCTTTCTTTTCCCTAGCGTTGGCTATACCTCCTAGCTTTGTGTTATTGGCAAAATGATCATGATCTATATTAAAATTAATCTTAAAATCCTGCACTTCACCCACTGGCCACTAGGCCTAATACTAGTCTGACACTTCCTGTTATGTAGAGGAAACTTCTTAGTCATCATCATCACAGGCAGGATTACACTGAGAGGAGACACCTATATATAGGTAACACAGGACCCACCATTCACAATAGTCACAGCTCACCTCCTCCCCCCTCCCTGTACAGACAGGATTACACTGAGAGGAGACACCTATATATAAGTAACACAGGACCCACCATTCACAATAGTCACAGCTCACCTCCTCCCCTCCCTGTACAGACAGGATTACACTGAGAGGAGACACCTATATATAGATAACACACGATCCACAACACATCCAGCAAGTAAAGAATTCCAGGCAGCATCAAACTGGTGCAAATTACAGCTGCCCCATAGGGAGAGGTCTTATAGTGCATGCAATCCCTGCGTAGCAGCAACGTTTCGACCCTCTGCACTGATGGGTCTTTGTCAAGCTTGTGCAATATAAGACCTGTCCTTATGGGGCAGCTGTAATTTGCACCATTTTGATGCTGCCTGGAATTCGTTACTTGCTGGGAGTCTTACATAGAATAAAATGGTGATCACAGGCCACCTCCTCCCCTCCCTGCACAGAGCATGCCCATAGCACTCACCATAAGAGTCCAGATGTGACATGGAAAATAAAAAAAAAAAGCCAAACATTAAAAATAAAACCCATAACCCAAAGCTTGATTGATCAGATTGCGCGTATCGCAGTGACATCTTCCTTAAACCGTATTATGTACGTGGAGCGATTCGTAGTGACGCCATCTTGTTTTTCCTCCTAGGCCGGAGTTTTTACCATGAAAGTGCCCTGAGTGATCGTCCTCTTCATACTCCGCAACCTCACTGATCTCATTACTTGCTACGGAGCAGATGGATGACACACCTGATGTTTCCATGGTAACTACAAGGAACTCTCCTTCCCCGCCATTACCCCCCTGCCCACCACCACTGCCACCTGGGGGCATCTTTAAGTCTAGTACTTCTATATTAGTGGACCTTCCTGTATCTTCACTGCTACCTCCACCAGGAAAAGTCCCGCTACTGCCACCACCACCCCATGGAATACCTCCTCCCGCTGTTCCGCCACCCCAAGGAATACCTCCTCCCGCTGTTCCGCCACCCCAAGGAATACCTCCTCCCGCTGTTCCGCTACCCCAAGGAATACCTCCTCCCACTGTTCCGCCTCTGCCACCCCAAGGAATACCTCCTCCCGCTGCTCCGCCTCTGCCACCCCAAGGAATACCTCTTCCCGCTGCTCCGCCTCTGCCACCCCAAGGAATACCTCTTCCCGCTGCTCCGCCTCTGCCACCCCAAGGAATACCTCTTCCCGCTGCTCCGCCTCTGCCACCCCAAGGAATACCTCTTCCCGCTGCTCCGCCTCTGCCACCCCAAGGAATACCTCCTCCCGCTGCTCCGCCTCTGCCACCCCAAGGAATACCTCCTCCCGCTGTTCCGCCACCCCAAGGAATACCTCTTTCCGCTGCTCCGCCTCAGCGCTTAGAACAGCGGAGGCCTAAACTACGCAACTTCAACTGGGAAGCTCTACCTGCTGAACGGGTGTTGGGAGGATGTAATCTCTGGACTTGTGGCCCTCAGGGAGCCAGTCTGCAAATAGATGTAGTTCATATGGAGGAACTTTTTGGGCAGAGAGAGGAACCCCTCATACGTAGAGGATCAAGGAGCTTCAGAGGCCGACCATATCACGGGGTGACTGAGCACGACATGAAGGAGGTAGGAAGCCGTTTCTTCTGTTTTCTTGATGACCATATAGACCGTGTTCACCACAGTGTCCTGCACTTGGTTGGCTCATTGCTCTGCTTAATGACTTGTTGGGGATTTGTCTCTATCTTGTCCTCTTCATTCTTCTTCATAGTTGTCCGTTTTCTCTAGGGAGTCTAGTCTTGAAGACTCCTCGATCACTGTGGGTGACTTCTATGTGGGTTGCAGGAAGGAGGTTGGAGACGAGGGCTGGCTTCTACACCCCGGCAGTGGCCCACCTTTTCATGGGGCTGGTTTTTACTTTGAGTCTGAGATGCAGCACCGGACAGAACTATTGAGGGAGCGCTGAAAGAGCCTTCCTCTATCATGCAGCCCCTATCATTCTATCACCAAGGTTGTGGCAACTGGAGGGCAACATGACTGACTAGCCAGTATAATCTGCTTACCAGTTCACATACCCCCCCATAAGCATGGATACCGAAATCAGTTGATTGTGTAGCTGAATTGCTATGGGGGAACGTACTGCTGTCTGTCCCCCCTTCAAACTGTTGTTTAATAGTGGACACTTGGCTGCAGTGGTGACTGGCATTGGTTGTAATGGCTTGGCTACGTAGAGTAAGATGGTGATGATTGGCATTGTTTGTATTGATTTGAAAATGTAGAATACAACGGTGATGACTTGAATTGGTTGTGGTTACTTAGCTTCGTAGAGTAGGATAGTCATGACTGGCACTGGTTGTGGTGCCAATGTAGAGTAGGACAATGATGACTGGCACTGGTTGTGGTGACTTGGCTACAAAGAGTAGGATGGTGATGACGGGCATTGGTTGTGGTTACTTGGCTATCAAGAGTAACGCGCTGATGACTGGCACTGGTTGTGGTGACTATGTAGAGTAGAACAGTGATGACTGGCAGTGGTTATGGCGACTGTAGAGTAGGACGGTGATGACTGGCACTGGTTGTGGTGACTGTAGAGTAGGACGGTGATGACTGGCACTGGTTGTGGTGACTGTAGAGTAGGACGGTGATGACTGGCACTGGTTGTGGTGACTGTAGAGTAGGACGGTGATGACTGGCACTGGTTGTGGCGACTATGTAGAGGAGGACGGTGATGACTGGCACTGGTTGTGGCGACTATGTAGAGGAGGACGGTGATGACTGGCACTGGTTGTGGCGACTATGTAGAGGAGGACGGTGATGACTGGCACTGGTTGTGGCGACTATGTAGAGGAGGACGGTGATGACTGGCACTGGTTGTGGCGACTATGTAGAGGAGGACGGTGATGACTGGCACTGGTTGTGGCGACTATGTAGAGGAGGACGGTGATGACTGGCACTGGTTGTGGCGACTATGTAGAGTAGGACGGTGATGACTGGCACTGGTTGTGGCGACTATGTAGAGTAGGACGGTGATGACTGGCACTGGTTGTGGCGACTATGTAGAGGAGGACGGTGATGACTGGCACTGGTTGTGGCGACTATGTAGAGTAGGACGGTGATGACTGGCACTGGTTGTGGCGACTATGTAGAGGAGGACGGTGATGACTGGCACTGGTTGTGGCGACTATGTAGAGGAGGACGGTGATGACTGGCACTGGTTGTGGCGACTATGTAGAGGAGGACGGTGATGACTGGCACTGGTTGTGGCGACTATGTAGAGGAGGACGGTGATGACTGGCACTGGTTGTGGCGACTATGTAGAGGAGGACGGTGATGACTGGCACTGGTTGTGGCGACTATGTAGAGGAGGACGGTGATGACTGGCACTGGTTGTGGCGACTATGTAGAGGAGGACGGTGATGACTGGCACTGGTTGTGGCGACTATGTAGAGGAGGACGGTGATGACTGGCACTGGTTGTGGCGACTATGTAGAGGAGGACGGTGATGACTGGCACTGGTTGTGGCGACTATGTAGAGGAGGACGGTGATGACTGGCACTGGTTGTGGCGACTATGTAGAGGAGGACGGTGATGACTGGTTGTGGCGACTTGGCTACATAGTGTTGGACCTCATGCTGTATTTTGGGCTGCAGGACCATTTTGAAGAAACCCTTTGCACCCATTTGGTTTCTTCCATATGTGATGTTTCGTACCACTGATGGCTGATGATGTCCTTTTTATGTAGGTGTCTCTTCTGGATTCCAAGCGGAGTATGAACCTGGGAATCTTCTTGAAGCAGTTGAAGAGGTGAGATGGCTTACGTTGGTGGTGATCATTCTTTTCTGCTCAGACCTGTCAGTTCTCTTATGTTCTCGATTCCCCGCAGGCCGGTACTCGTAATGATAGCCGATATAAGGCAGGGAGTGGGATCTAACTTTGGCGCAGAGAAGTTGGGAGAGCTGCAGCGACTGCTTCCAGAAAAAGATGAGGTACGTGGATGTCCCAAGACCCAACCTAGTATTCACCTGCTACATACTGGTGAATGATGGCTCAGGCTCCACTGCCCCCACGATAATAGAGGGTGACGCGCCGGCTCCGCCGGGATACGGGAGGCAGGGTGACGCGCCGGCTCCGCCGGGATACGGGAGGCAGGGTGACGCGCCGGCTCCGCCGGGATACGGGAGGGAGTGTGAGCGCCGGCTCCGTCGGAATACGGGAGGTAGGGTGACGCGCCGGCTCCGCCGGGATACGGGAGGGAGTGTGAGCGCCGGCTCCGTCGGAATACGGGAGGCAGGGTGACGCGCCGCCTCCGCCGGGATACGGGAGGCAGGGTGACGCACCGGGATACGGGAGGCAGGGTGACGCGCCGCCTCCGCCGGGATACGGGAGGCAGGGTGACGCGCCGCCTCCGCCGGGATACGGGAGGGAGTTTGAGCACCGCCTCCGCCGGGATACGGGAGGCAGGGTGACGCGCCGGCTCCGCCGGGATACGGGAGGCAGGGTGACGCGCCGGCTCCGCCGGGATACGGGAGGGAGTGTGCGCGCCGGCTCCGTCGGAATACGGGAGGTAGGGTGACGCGCCGGCTCCGCCGGGATACGGGAGGGAGTGTGAGCGCCGGCTCCGTCGGAATACGGGAGGCAGGGTGACGGGAGGCAGGGATACGGGAGGCAGGGTGACGCGCCGGCTCCGCCGGGATACGGGAGGGAGTGTGCGCGCCGGCTCCGTCGGAATACGGGAGGCAGGGTGACGCGCCGCCTCCGCCGGGATACGGGAGGCAGGGTGACGCACCGGGATACGGGAGGCAGGGTGACGCGCCGCCTCCGCCGGGATACGGGAGGCAGGGTGACGCGCCGCCTCCGCCGGGATACGGGAGGCAGGGTGACGCACCGGGATACGGGAGGCAGGGTGACGCGCCGCCTCCGCCGGGATACGGGAGGCAGGGTGACGCTCCGCCTCCGCCGGGATACAGGAGGGAGTTTGAGCACCGCCTCCGCCGGGATACGGGAGGCAGGGTGACGCGCCGGCTCCGCCGGGATACGGGAGGGAGTGTGAGCGCCGGCTCCGTCGGAATACGGGAGGTAGGGTGACGCGCCGGCTCCGCCGGGATACGGGAGGGAGTGTGAGCGCCGGCTCCGTCGGAATACGGGAGGCAGGGTGACGCGCCGCCTCCGCCGGGATACGGGAGGCAGGGTGACGCACCGGGATACGGGAGGCAGGGTGACGCGCCGCCTCCGCCGGGATACGGGAGGCAGGGTGACGCGCCGCCTCCGCCGGGATACGGGAGGGAGTTTGAGCACCGCCTCCGCCGGGATACGGGAGGCAGGGTGACGCGCCGGCTCCGCCGGGATACGGGAGGCAGGGTGACGCGCCGCCTCCGCCGGGATACGGGAGGCAGGGTGACGCGCCGGCTCCGCCGGGATACGGGAGGCAGGGTGACGCGCCGGCTCCGCCGGGATACGGGAGGCAGGGTGACGCGCCGGCTCCGCCGGGATACGGGAGGCAGGGTGACGCGCCGCCTCCGCCGGGATACGGGAGGCAGGGTGACGCGCCGCCTCCGCCGGGATACGGGAGGCAGGGTGACGCGCCGCCTCCGCCGGGATACGGGAGGCAGGGTGACGCGCCGCCTCCGCCGGGATACGGGAGGCAGGGTGACGCGCCGCCTCCGCCGGGATACGGGAGGCAGGGTGACGCGCCGCCTCCGCCGGGATACGGGAGGCAGGGTGACGCGCCGCCTCCGCCGGGATACGGGAGGCAGGGTGACGCGCCGCCTCCGCCGGGATACGGGAGGCAGGGTGACGCGCCGCCTCCGCCGGGATACGGGAGGCAGGGTGACGCGCCGCCTCCGCCGGGATACGGGAGGCAGGGTGACGCGCCGGCTCCGCCGGGATACGGGAGGCAGGGTGACGCGCCGGCTCCGCCGGGATACGGGAGGCAGGGTGACGCGCCGGCTCCGCCGGGATACGGGAGGCAGGGTGACGCGCCGGCTCCGCCGGGATACGGGAGGCAGGGTGACGCGCCGGCTCCGCCGGGATACGGGAGGCAGGGTGACGCGCCGGCTCCGCCGGGATACGGGAGGCAGGGTGACGCGCCGGCTCCGTCGGGATACGGGAGGCAGGGTGACGCGCCGGCTCCGCCGGGATACGGGAGGCAGGGTGACGCGCCGGCTCCGCCGGGATACGGGAGGGAGGCCCTTATACTGTCCCATTTCTCTCGGTTGCTCCAGGTGAAGCGGCTCCGAGCATTCAAAGGAGACCGGAGCCGATTGAATGATCCAGAACTTTTTATGGTCATGTTAGTGGAGATTCCTAGGTGAGACTATTATGTGTTATATCTGTATAGTATATAGCTCTACCAGCCCCTCCCCCACCTCTTGTACTAGGACTGATTGACATATCTCATGTTAAATATTGTTGGGCCTTTAAATGGGCGGCACTCCTTGTATATGCAGTATGTATGATGGGGTTCACATACTCTGCTAACCTCCACATCCAATCTCCTGTCGGGCCTCTGACCCCTCCCCCTCGCTGCTGTCTCCTGTCGGGCCTCTGACCCCTCCCCCTCGCTGCTGTCTCCTGTCGGGCCTCTGACCCCTCCCCCTCGCTGCTGTCTCCTGTCGGGCCTCTGACCGCTCCCCCTCGCTGCTGCCTCCTGTCGGGCCTCTGACCCCGCCCCCTCGCTGCTGTCTCCTGTCGGGCCTCTGACCCCGCCCCCTCGCTGCTGTCTCCTGTCGGGCCTCTGACCCCGCCCCCTCGCTGCTGTCTCCTGTCGGGCCTCTGACCCCGCCCCCTCGCTGCTGTCTCCTGTCGGGCCTCTGACCCCGCCCCCTCGCTGCTGTCTCCTGTCGGGCCTCTAACCACATCCATCCTTGTGCAGTTTCCGCAAACGTCTTGAAGTGATGATCCTGAAGGAGGAGTTTTTCCCCCAGCTGAAAGCTCTGAAGCAGGCAGTGGAGGTGCAGATGGCGGCCGCTACAGGTGAGACGTGCGTTTCATCGGTTCTGCATGGATCGGGGTGTGATTTGGTACCTTTGCTGTTTTCACAACAGCCCCCTCCCCCCAGACCCTATCCATCCCCCCGCCTGACCCTATCCAACCCCCTGACCCTATCCAACCCCCTGACCCTATCCAACCACCCCCACCCCCATGACCCTATCCAACCACCCCCTCCCCCCCCTCCCCTATCCAACCACCCCCCCCCCTCCCCTATAACGTCCTCCATGTTGTCTGTGGTCTTGTTTCAGAGCTCCTGCGGTGCGAGGATCTGCATGTCATCATCCACCTGGTGCTGAAGGCTGGGAACTACATGAACGCGGTGAGTGATCCCGCCCCATGTCCTGTATGGAAGCGCCCATATATAATGTTAGCGGTCACTCCACCCGTAACGCCTCTCTGCTTGAGGAGACTAAAAATGACTACCTATGCATTCAGAAGCTGCCAGCAACGTCTGCCAGGGGCCCGGGCAGTGTGCGGCCTGGGGAAGATGGTTGGCAGGATGATGCTTTATGAGCTTGTCACCAAAACTGGCATCTAAATATGTCGGACCTGTTTGCACTATTTCCAAATCTGTCCGTGTCCCATTTAAACCCTTAAGAAACCTCTAGCATCAGGGGCGTACCTAAGGGCTCAGGGGCCCGGGTGCAAAGGTTCAGCTCAGGGCCCCCCCCCACACTCCCCCGTACCCATACCTAGATCGTGCTGCATACATGATCCGCCCCTTGGCGTAATCTTTCCTGCACATGATAATTTGTCTGCAGCCCCGCCGGCCGCTCTCACACACACCGCTTTTTACCGCTATTAGCGCGGTGTCCCGAGCGCCGTACTAACCGTGGTACAACGCTCCCAGAGATTTTAATGGGGTTACTCAAACCTGCGCTGGAACGCGGTGTCCCTATCGCTGTGATTTTCGAGAGCTGTCTGTTCTATTTTTGCGTTTTCGTGATTTTTAACACACCTCATCACCCATCATAATGATGGGGGGCATTAAAAACCGCCGTCACACGCTGTAACCTGCGTTCAAAAAGGCTGCGCGAAATTCCGGTAAAAATGCCACGATTACAAGCTGCGTTTTCTGAACACGTAGGAGAGCGGCCTCGGGGGGGGGGGGGGGGGGGGGGGTCATGTTTAAGTTGTACTTTAGAACCACAATTAAGAAAAACACATAAAAACCTGCAGGCAGTATTTAAAGACCGCGTCCGTTATTAAGGAGCCGCAGACACCATTAATGACCGCATGCGGTTTAGAGGCGCTTTGTAGTTGTGTGTAAAGTGTGCAAATAAAGACAGTAAATTCAGGGAGATGTATAACTTATACCAGAGAGAGGGAGCGAGAGGGGGGGGGGGGGAGAGAGAGGAGAGGAGGAGGAGGGGGGGGGAGAGGGGGGAGAGAGAGAGGAGAGGAGGGGGGGGGGGGAAGAGATGGATGGATAGATGGAGCGAGAGTGAGAGGCAGTGAGGTGTCCCGGCATCAGGAAGATCTGCCTAGAGCTATGGTTAGCTCGGTGTAGAGGTGGATGAAGTGGGGAGAGCAGCCAAGTGAGGTCGGTGGTGTTCGTGCCGCAGCTGGACGGGCGACAGTTTGGCCCTGGGCAAATTGTGGAAGGGGCAAGTACACCACTGGGAAGTCTGTTCCAGTACCAGCTGGAGGAATCAACATCAGAGTCGGCTGGATCTGCGGAGGATGGGTGGTGGGGTCACAGCCCCCCCGTGGCCTGCTGAGCATGATTTCATGTGTCTACTCCTAATGATGTTAGTCATGTTAGGGGTGGATAGTAGTATGGAAGGTGGTGTAGGTGGGCATCAGGAGGGAGGTCTGTGGTCGCTGTCGGGTAGTGAGTTATAGGCCCCTTGCAAGCAAGGGTTGGGGGTGGTGAGTCAGGTGTCTCCACCGCGGGTCGTGCTTGGTTAGCTTTGGGAATGTTGGGTAATTTACAGGATGGGGGGGGACTCTGTCGATGACCATTTTAGGGGTAACGGTCGCAATTCAAACGGAGCAGGACGGGGATGCGATTCGTTTAGATGACAAAGCAAAAGGGGAAGTTTACGTGTTTTGAGGGACCATTGGGGGCATTAAAAAAAATGTCAAAATTGGGGAGATGAATTTGCGGTGGAAAAATTAAATTTGGAGAAGGGTAAAAGAACGGACTCAAAAAAGGAGGCTGAAGAACAGAAGCGGTGGCGGAGGATCCGCAAGGTTCTCAACTTGGTCACAGGCTCTGGCTATGTTGGCGAGTGTTATTTAGCGTATCGGACCTATGGTGGGCAGACTCGGCTGCAGTATGACCAACCGTTTCATCAGCGTCAAGTGGTTGGACCATAAGGATATCGGGTTATGGCTGATAGTGATGGTGCCGCTGCGGTATGGGCATCCCTGTCAGGGAGGAACCGGCCTCGCCAGCCCCAGTGGTAGTGCCGGGGCTGGGCAACAGGCGGGCAGTCAGGGTTTAAGAAGCCAGGAGTGTGCTGGCAATTTAATGATGGAAAGTGTAAATCTGGAGCAACATGTGGCTTGAAGCATGTCTGTTCGGTGTGCGATGGTACCTCACGTGGGCCACACCGTCGTTTTTGGGTAGAAAAAGGAAAAGATAGCAGAGGTAGTGAAGAAGGCACGGCGGCGGTGAGGTTCAAAAGATGGCCCTTGCCTAAATAGGGAAAAAGGGTTGCTGTTGTTTTAAGGGTTTTAAGGAGGGGTTTCATGTACCCCCATCACAACACACACACATCCCGCCGCCCCCCCCCATCCTCCACCACACACACACACACCCACACACATCCCGCCGCCCCCCCACCCACCACCACACACACACACACATAGATACACAGCCCCCCCCACACACACACACATCCTCCCCACCACACACACACGCACGCACGCACGCACGCGCGCGGGCCCGCCGGCCCCCACACACATCCCGCCGCCCCCAAACCACCACCACACACACACACACATAGATACACGGGCCCCCCCCCCCCCACATCCTCCCCCACCACCACACACACACACACACACACACGGGCCCGCCGCCCCACCACCCATCCTCCCACCCTCCCACCACCCACACGCACGCACGCGCGCGGCCCGCCGGCCCCCCACACACATCCCGCCGCCCCCACCTCACACACACACACACACACACACACACACACACACACACACGGCCCGCCGCCCCACCACCCATCCTCCCACCCTCCCACCACCCACACGCACGCACCGCGCGCGCCTGCCGGCCCCCACACACATCCCGCCGGCCCCCACCTCACCCACACACACACACACACACACACACACACACACACACACACACACGGGCCCGCCGCCCCACCACCCATCCTCCCACCCTCCCACCACCCGCACGCACGCACGCGCGCGCCCGCCGGCCCCCACAGCACATCCCGCCGCCCCCCACCTCACCCCACACACACACACACACACGGCCCGCCGCCCCACCACCCATCCTCCCACCCTCCCACCACCCACACGCATGCCCGCCGGCCCCCACACACACATCCGCCGCCCCCACCTCACACACACACACACACACACACACACACACACACACACACACACATAGATACACGCCCCCCCCCCCCCACACACACACACAGCCCCCCCCCCCACCACCACACACACACACACACACATAGATAGATACACGGCCCACCGGCCCCCACACACAGCCCATCCTCCCACCACCACACACACACGCGCACACACACAGCCCGCCCCACCACCACCACCACACACACACACACACACACACACACACATAGATACACGGCCCGCCGGGCCCCCACACACACCCCCCCCCCCCCATCCTCCCACCCACACACACACACACACACACGGGCCCGCCGCCTCCCACCCTCCACCACCCACACGCACGCACGCACGCGCGCGCCCGCCGGCCCCCACACACATCCCGCCGCCCCCACCTCACCCACCCCACCCACCCACCCACCCACCACCACCACCACACACGACACACACACACACACACACACACACACACAGCACACACACACACACACACACACACAGCCCCCCCCCCCCACCACACACACACACACACACACACACACATAGATACACGGCCCGCTGGCCCCCACACACAGCCTGCCCCCCACCCACCAACACACACACAGCCCCCCCCACACACTTGGTGG
This sequence comes from Eleutherodactylus coqui, assembly GCF_035609145.1. NCBI lineage: Eukaryota > Metazoa > Chordata > Amphibia > Anura > Eleutherodactylidae > Eleutherodactylus > Eleutherodactylus coqui. Next base: position 536,583,519 of record NC_089837.1, on the reverse strand, counting down.
TGTTGGGTTTGTTCTTGACTGCATGGGTGTTGGTACATGTCCCTGCGGTTGAGAATTCCATACATGACTCACTATCTCGTTTTCAGTGGGATCGTTTTTGGGCTCTGGTGCCGGAGGTGGAGATGGAAGAAACGCAAAGCCCTCAGGAACTTTGGTGTCTGGTCGACATGCGGCAGAGCACCTGATTCAAGGGTCGCTGGTGGCTGGCACATGGACGGCATATGAGTTGGCGTAGCGTGAGTGGGAGCATTGGGTAGAAAGTATAGGCGACGTGAAGTCAGACGCGGTAGAGGATTGGTGCGTTATTGGTTGTGGTTGTGGGCGAAGCATCAAGTGGGGTTGGTCTGTGGCAAAGGGTGACCGAGTAATGGCGGTTTTGGTTTTAAATTACAGGAATACTGTAACAAAGGATTTTGTGGTTAGGCGGGCCATGGAGGGTTTTCGGAAAGGTAGGCGATTGAAGGACAGGAGGAGTCCAAGTTCGTTTGCAATTTTGGGGCAGTTGGGTATGGCGTTGGAGAAGGTTTGCCATAATGGGTCGGAGGGGGTTTATTTCTGTTGGATTTCTGATTAACTTTTGGGGGGCTTTTCGGATTAGTGAATTGGTGTTTCCCATCATGAAAGTAGGGGTGGTGGGGGGCTTGATAGGATCAGGCGTGAGGGTAATGGAAGACAGGGTGGGAATTTGGTTTAAACAGTCCAATACGGATCAGTTTGGAAAGGGAAAGAGTATTGGGTGACCGGTGGAGATCTGTCCGGTGAAGTGTATTACAGGGTTTTCCCAGTATGGTGGTGACCGGTGGAGATCTGTCCGGTGAAGTGTATTACAGGGTTTATTACAGGGTTTCCCAGTATTGGGGGTTCATTGTTGCGACATGGGGGTGGGTCATTTTTATTCAGATTTCAATTTGAGGCAGTGTTCAATAAAGCTTGGGGTCTGGAAAATGCTGCTTACTCTTCATTAATTTAGCATTGGGGCAGCGACGGAGGCCGCTGAATGGGGTTTGAGCCCGGTGGTGGTGCAAAAAATCAGGCATTGGGAATCAAATTGGTATTGGTTATACGTGGAGGGCTGGTTCAGTGGTTCGGATTGAGGTGTTTTTCATTAGGAGGGTAGTGGCAATAAGGAGTGTTGGGGTTAATTTTGAGATTGCACGTTGGTGTCAAGGTCTAGTATGGATCCTTGGACACTCGTTGGTCTTCTGGGTGGTGGAGCGTGCAGTTCGGCATCTCTCGGAGGGATGTGATGGATGGGTGGGTATCTTGGGCATGATGTGGGGAAGGATGTTGCTGGAAGCAACATCTTATGCAGAGTTGGCCAGGGCTCCGGACATTTTGTTTTATGCGTGGGGGGCAACGATTTGGGTGGTTGACCTGCAAGAGAGGTATGCAGGGACATTCAACATGACTTTTTGAGGTTGCACAGACTATTCCTGGGATGCTGATGGTGTGGCCAGAGACGCTTCACAGGAAATCATGGAGGATGGCCAGATCCGTTGAGAAAAAAGATAAAACCCGAAACAAAACAAATGGACCTATCTGTGGTGCGAAATGCAGGGGTGAAAGTGTTAGTTTGTAAGGGGGGGAAGAGGCGGCTTTTGGTTGAGTGACGGGGGCACATTTGAATGATGTTGGGACTGATGTGGACATTGGCAATACAAGAGAGGATAGAGAGGGCTTTGTGGGGGGGAGGGGGGCTGCACCGACTTGGGGGGTCAGTTGTGCAGGCTGTGGTGGGTTGTGGGGGTCCTGGGAGGTGGGTTTCTTATATTGGGTGGAGGGAGTTTTGGTGGGTACAGCTTCACTTGTAAGACCTGCCACCCTGTTGGTTCATCGTGGTTGGGTCTGGTGCATTGGGGAAGGCCAGAGAAGGGACCCCAAGTGGCCTTAATCAATTTTTGATAATTCTAGCTTCCCAGTAGGGGGAGGGGAGTCTAGTGGTGTCTCTGAGCCGGGTGTACGGTTGGCGGCAAGGTTCAGTCTTAAGTGAAAAGCACCAGGCCCTTAGTTTTGGTTGCGTCTCCACGGGCCTCCCCTCCGTATCTGGAAAGTTTTAATTTGTAATGTTATTTTGTTTAAAAAAATGGCTGCTGTGGCCAAAATATCCAGCAAAAAAGGGGATGCGGCCCGGCGGAGGTGGAGCCGGCATAACGGGTCATGACTGCAGATTCCAGAGATGAGATCCAAGATGTTCGGGGACTGAAGGGCTGAGCTGCCGGGCAGACTCTTCTCACCTCTAGGACCCCATAGATTACCGCTGACCACAAGGCTTCAGCGACAGGTGTGCCGTTTACCTGCACAGCGCCCCCTCCAGTGGTGCATCAGCCTCACATGAGCGGTGATGATACAACAGGGGGCGCTGTCTCTCATGTTACTGGAATTTCTGAGTAAATCTAAAGCTCTGCAGGGTCCTCCTCACACGGACGACGTCTGTCTGCTCCTCAAGGGCGAGTGTAGAAGTCTCTACTTATGACTTCATATTGTTTGCCTTTTTTTAGGGTGGATACGCAGGGAGCGCAATGGGTTTTCGTATGGGATCCCTCCTGAGACTGGCTGACACTAAAGCGAATAAACCTGGAATGAACCTCATGCATTTTGTAGCAAGGGTAAGAATGAGAGCGCTGAATCAAGTCTGCAGGATTGCTTTAACTGGGACTGTCCTGGCCCTGGGGGCGGAGGAGGGGGCGGCCCGGGCCCTGGGGGCGGAGGAGGGGGGTGGCCCGGGCCCTGGGGGCGGAGGAGGGGGCGGCCCGGGCCCTGGGGGCGGAGGAGGGGGCGGCCCGGGCCCTGGGGGCGGAGGAGGGGGCGGCCCGGGCCCTGGGGGCGGAGGACGGGGCGGCTGGGGGCGGCCGGGCAATAGGTGGCTACAGCTGTAACGAAAATGTGTCTCTTATACACAGGAAGCGGAGAGAAACAATGGCTCCCTCCTGTCCTTCCCGGAGAAGCTGCCGCACATCAGCCAGGCATCTCGGTGAGGATTTCTTGACCTGATGATAGCAGTGAGGGAGGGGGCACGTTGCTGCGGGTCTGGTTGTATGTATGCTTGGACTCTTCTGGTTGACTGCTTTGCCAGTTGTGAGAACGTGACGCCCTCTTTCCAAATCCATCAAGTTGTTCCTCCTCTTCTGGGGACTGACTGTCCTTCATCTACTAACTGAGCCTTTCTCCTTAGTATCACATCTCAGGAGGTGGAGAACGACTTGGAGGCCTTATCTCAGAAACTTAAGGGCACCAGGGAATCCCTCCGAGATCAGCCGGACCTCAGACATGACATTGCGCCATTCTTACAGGTAAATAAACTCCGCCTCCTGCTGTTAGTGATCTTATGTCAGGTTCAGCTTCACCATATTGCCTGATAGACCCTCAGAGAGACCTATTAACCCCTTAGTGACCACCCATACATGTCTTCATATCCTGGGCGTCTGGGCTTTAATTTGCAGCCCCGTCAAAACACGCCAGCCCTGTAGACTAAATGTTAAGTTTGTTTGTCTTCTAAATGGTTAAAAATAACTGAAGTTTTCCCAATGTGCTTCCAGAATAAAGTAACCAGATGGGAATCTATATCTTATAAAACCGTGTGCAGCAGGTTTGCACATATCTGACATATTACAGTTGAAAATGTGAGAATATGAAAGAAATTTACAAACTTTTCCCAATTTTGTCGCTTTTAATAAATATCCACAAATTCTATCGGACTTTTTTCACCACCTGAATGAAGCACACCATGTGGTGAACGAACGTCAGAATCGCTGGGATATGCAGAACCTTTACGGAGTTGGACCTTTTTGCTGCAGAATCTGTGTGGGCGTCCGCTCCGCAGCGCGATGGGAAACTGATCCTTCCTGCACACGAGCAGAAACCAATTGCGGAGGAAAAATCGCAGCATGCTCCATTTCTGCGCACATTCCGTGCGGGCGGCTTCCACTGAAGTCAATGGAAGCCATCCAACCAGCCATTGTCATTGCAGAAAGGTTGCAGATTCCACGTCATCGCCTACCAGGAAAAGCAGGAGTTGAAAAAAATAATCTGTACTGCGCATGTCTGACGGCGAGCCGTGCGGAGCATGCGCAGTACAGAAAAAGAAGGCAAACTCCAGGTAAGCTCAGACGCCGCCGCTGCCAGGGTTGGATCCCGCACTGCTGTGTATTCTATGTTACAGGGACACATGTCTGATTTCCAAAATTTGGCCTGGTCATTGAGGCACAAAATGGCTTGGTGACTAAGGGGTTAATGAGACCCTTGGCAGTGGTGGGGTCCACATGTTATCGTTATCTGTTCTTTCACAGGTGGCGGAGGTGGAGCTGTGTGAGGTGCTGTGCGCTCTGCAGAGTATGCGAGACGCCCGCCGGGCCTTGATGGACTATTTCTGTGAAGATGAGTCCACCTTCCGGTTGGAGGAAATGTGTCTCGTCTTCACCACCTTCTGTGCCAAGTTCATGTCGGCTCTACAGGTAAATCCGTTGAGATGGCTTTGGGTTCATGTCGTCTCACATATGTTCCTACGTGTCCGTATTCTCTTGTACGGAATGTGGGGTTGGGGATATGGGATTGGTTTAGTCACCAATAGACTTAGAACTATAGGAGATACATGGGGTCCTGCTGATCCCCTCTACCGATGGTTGTGGACTTGATGGTGGAGACCTTTTATAGCCAGCATTGCCCAAGGAGCTGAGGTAGGCCAATGTAGCCTGGGCCGCCGACGTCCTTGGTTTGACCTGTGATATGAAGATTGAAAGTGAGTTGCAAAATGTCAGGTTGTGCCACATAGAAGCGGCTCAGTGATCCGGAGCCATGGTGTCGTTGTAGCCCCTGATCCTGCCTTGTTGCCGGCTCCATCTGTCATCGGGAGGTTATGTTTCCGGTAAACGGCTTACTGCTCACATTTACATTGACCATCCTTGGACTTCCTCGCCCCCCTCCCGTACATGCAGAATTGTTACCATTTTACAACTCTATAATTTTTTTGCCCTGCAGGAGAACCGAGAACGTGAGAAGGCGGAACATCGGAAGGAGCGTCTGGAGAAGCGACGGTCAATAGCCAGTTGTTCCTCACAAGACAAAGACCTTCAAGATGTGGAGTTGGAGTTTTTGATGCTTCGTCTTCCTCGCAGAGTTCGTTCAAGTAGAGGTCCGCGGGCGCTCCCTCGTAGCTACTCCACAGAGGTCCTTAATACTTCACCCACAGGCCATGCACTGCACTCTGTGAGCACCTCCACCAACCTGACCGTGGAGCCCATCAGAGAGGAGGATGACTATGTCACAGACAGCATGCAGAGTCATGGACTGAGGAGACAGCGAAAGGCCAGCAGAGAAGGTGACAGGCAGCAAGACGCTCCTAACAAGATGAACAGGAGACATACATTTAGCTGCCTCACGTCTCACAGGGAAGATGTGGATGTGCAATCCAGTCTTACTACCGCTCCAGTTGGGTCTTCTAAGGATCCACTGCCCTTAACTTGTGAGCCAGTCTCCAGTTCTACTCCATGCACCCCCAATGCTTGCTCCCGCAGCCGAGCTCTAAGATCTCGGACTGTAGATACTTCTCAGAAGGACCTCTCCTCTCTGACCTCAGGCACCCCAAGCCCTTTCCGCCTGGGTGGACTTTTTCATAGGCGAGGAAGCTTCAAGAGTCCTGAAGCTTTAACCCTCCAGCCAGCGGACGGCTCCCCCCGAGGAGGCAGCAGCGACGCCTCTGCACTTACCAGCTTTCTAAGACGTTTTGACAATGCACTTCGCACACCTAAGTAGGATCCGCATTTTACAAGTCATCCTCTAAGTCACTGGTCCGTTATTGGCGCCTCATGCAGATGGTCACCAGCGGGGGACAACATTGATGGAAGGGGCCATCGGGTGGTATGCCATGTCTCTGCTTTTGAGGTTTTGTGAGTTTTGATCATTGACCAGTCATAGAGGGCAGACACACGACTTGGCTCATGAGTCGGCGAGAGACTGGAAGGATGAGTAACTCTTGTGTTTCTCTCTGGATTTTTGCACTTTCACCGGGACATTATTATAAAACAGTATTTTATAGCTCTTAACTGTGCGATTCCGGCCTGACCTGCCCAGCCGGTGGTTCAGTCACCCTCTGGGCCGGCTGCCATCCCGGCCTGCCCAGCCAGTGGTCCCATCGCCCTCTGGGCCGGCCCTGCCCAACTGGTAGTTCCATCACCCTCTGGGCCAGCTGCAAGCCTGGCCTGCCCAGCCGGGGGTTCCATCACCCTCTGGGCCGGCTGCGATCCCGGCCTGCCCTGCTCAGCCAGTGGTCCCATCACCCTCCGGGCCAGCCCTGCCCAGCCAGTGGTCTCGTCACCCTCTGGGCCAGCTGTGATCCTGGCCGGCCCTGCCCAGCCGGTGGTCCCGTCACCCTCCAGGATGGCTGTGATCCCGGCCTGCCCTGCCCAGCTGGTGGTCCCATCACCCTCCAGGCTGGCCCTGCCCAGCCAATGGTCCCATCACCCTCCGGGCTGGCCCTGCCCGGCCGGTGGTCCTGTCACCCTCCGGGCTTGCCCTGCCTAGCCGGTGGTCCTGTCACCCTCCGGGCTTGCTCTGCCTAGCCGGTGGTCCCGTCACCCTCTGGGCCGGCCCTGTCTAGCCGGTGGTCCCGTCACCCTCTGGGCCGGCCCTGTCTAGCCGGTGGTCCCGTCACCCTCTGGGCCGGCCCTGTCTAGCCGGTGGTCCCGTTACCCTCTGGGCCGGCCCTGTCTAGCCGGTGGTCCCGTTACCCTCTGGGCCGGCCCTGTCTAGCCGGTGGTCCCGTTACCCTCTGGGCCGGCCCTGTCTAGCCGGTGGTCCCGTTACCCTCTGGGCCGGCCCTGTCTAGCCGGTGGTCCCGTTACCCTCTGGGCCGGCCCTGTCTAGCCGGTGGTCCCGTTACCCTCTGGGCCGTCTGCGAGCTTCAGATGTCTTTCTTTTTAACTGTGAACAGGATGGATTGTGTGTGGATTTAATAAAGGGGATTTATTCTGGAGTGTTTGGGCACCATGTTGTGGAGGGGAACCCCTGGGAGTGGTGGGACGGCGGAGGACTCCTGTCTATGCTAATGTACAATGGGAAGATTTGCACTTTCTTCCATTCTTTGACCCGCTTCTAAACTTGACTTACAAATGCTGATGCAAAGTTCTGCTTGGGGTTTTCTCACAATGTGTCAATCCAAGCCTAGGTGATGAATGTCTGATCGCTGGGGGTCCTGAGCGTTTGTTCCTCATCATTGGATGGATTTAAAGGGGTTGTCTAGTTGTAAAAAAAAACCTGATGGCCTATCGAGGAAAAGCTATCTCTAGTAGAGCACTGGGGGCGTATGCTGCCTGGGATCCCCTGCTGATCACTTGTTTGCCGCTCTGGTGCACAGAACTAATTTCTGCAGGAAGCAGACAGCTCCACTTGCACTGCAGTGGCCAGGCTTGGTATTATAGGCTTTGAAGTAAACAGTAATACCAAGCCTGACCACTACCCTGGGAATAGAGCTCTACTTTCTGCAAAAATCGGCTGAGTCCATGAATGCGTCAGCCTAGCAAACAGCTGCGCAGTGGAGGTCTAGGTGGCAGACCCCCTGATCTAAGCTGTTGCTGACCTATTTTTAGGAAGGTCATAAATAGTAGAGCTGGAAAATCCCTTGAAGCAGTGTGATGGTAACACATGGGCAGTGACCCTACTTTGGATCATCAAGGGCTCTAGCTGCTAGGCACCTCTTCATAATGAAGTCAGCCCTCTCCCCAAAGAGAGCAGGAAAGTGGAATCCCCAAAGCAGATGTGAAAGTGCTGCAATCTGGGGATTGTATATTTATATTATAGCTGGTGTAAGTTATACATCTCCTGTATAAAGTGATATGGAGCGTGCTGGTATAACCTGGGTATCTCCTGTATATAATTATATATGTACGGCTGGTATAAGTTATACATCTCCTGTATATAGTGATATGGAGCATGCTGGTATAACCTGGGGATCTCCTGTCTATAGTGATATGGAGCATGCTGGTATAACCTGGGTATCTCCTGTATATAATTATATATGTACAGCTGGTGTAAGTTATACATCTCCTGTATAAAGTGATATGGAGCGTGCTGGTATAACCTGGGTATCTCCTGTATATGATTGTATATGTACAGCTGGTATAAGTTATACATCTCCCTGTATATAGTGATATGGAGCATGCTGGTATAACCTGGGTATCTCCTGTATATAATTATATATGTACAGCTAGTATAAGTTATACATCTCCTGTATATAGTGATATGGAGCATGCTGGTATAACCTGGGTATCTCCTGTATATAATTATATATGTACAGCTGGTATGTTATACATCTCCTGTATATAGTGATATGGAGCATGCTGGTATAACCTGGGTATCTCCCTATATAATTATATATGTACAGCTGGTGTAAGTTATACATCTCCTGTATATAGTGATATGGAGCATGCTGGTATAACCTGGGTATCTCCTGTATATAATTATATATGTACACCTGGTATACATTATACATCTCCTGTATATAGTGATATGGAGCATGCTGGTATAACCTGGGTATCTCCCTATATAATTATATATGTACAGCTGGTGTAAGTTATACATCTCCTGTATATAGTGATATGGAGCATGCTGGTATAACCTGGGTATCTCCTGTATATGATTGTATATGTACAGCTGGTATAAGTTCTACATCTCCCTGTATATAGTGATATGGAGCATGCTGGTATAACCTGGGTATATCCTGTATATAATTATATATGTACAGATAGTATAAGTTATACATCCTGTACATAGTGATATGGAGCATGCTGGTATAACCTGGGTATCTCCTGTATATAATTATATATGTACAGCCGGTATAAGTTCTACATCCCCCTGTATATAGTGATATGGAGCATGCTGGTATAACCTGGGTATCACCTGTATATAATTATATATGTACAGCTGGTATAAGTTATACATCTCCTGTATATAGTGATATGGAGCATGCTGGTATAACCTGGGTATATCCTGTATATAATTATATATGTACAGTTGGTATTAGTTATACATCTCCTGTATATGGTGATATGAAGCATGCTGGTATAACCTGGGTATCTCCGGTATATAATTATATATGTACAGCTGGTATAAGTTATACATCTCCTGTATATAGTGATATGGAGCATGGTGGTATAACCTGGGTATCATCTGTATATAATTATATATGTATAGCTGGTATGTTATACATCTCCTGTATATAGTGATATGGAGCATGTTGGTATAACCTGGGGATCTCCTGTATATAATTATATATCTACAGCTGGTATAAGTTATACATCTCCCTGTATATAGTGATATGGAGCATGCTGGTATAACCTGGGTATCATCTGTATATAATTACATATGTATAGCTGGTATAAGTTATACATCCAGTATATAGTGATATGGAGCATGCTGGTATAACCTGGGGATCTCCAGTATACAATTATATATGTACAGCTGGTATAAGTTATACATCTCCTGTATATAGTGATATGGAGCATGCTGGTATAACCTGGGTATCATCTGTATATAATTACATATGTATAGCTGGTATAAGTTATACATCCAGTATATAGTGATATGGAGCATGCTGGTATAACCTGGGGATCTCCAGTATACAATTATATATGTACAGCTGGTATAAGTTATACATCTCCTGTATATAGTGATATGGAGCATGCTGGTATAACCTGGGTATCTCCTGTATATAATTATATATGTACAGCTGGTATAAGTTATACATCTCCTGTATATAGTGATATGGAGCATGCTGGTATAACCTGGGTATCTCCTGTATATAATTATATATGTACTGCTGGTATAAGTTATACATCTGTATATAGTGATATGGAGCATGCTGGTATAACCTGGGTATATACTGTATATAATTATATATGTACAGTTGGTATAGGTTATACCTCTCCTGTATATAATTATATATGTACTGCTGGTATAAGTTATACATCTCCTGTATATAGTGATATGGAGCATGCTGGTATAACCTGGGGATCTCCAGTATATAATTATATATGTGCAGCTGGTATAGGTTATACCTCTCCTGTATATAATTATATATGTACTGCTGGTATAAGTTATACATCTCCTGTATATAGTGATATGGAGCATGCTGGTATAACCTGGGGATCTCCTGTATATAATTATATATGTACAGCTAGTATAAGTTATACATCTCCTGTATATAGTGATATGGACCATGCTGGTATAACCTGGGCATCTCCTGTATATAATTATATATGTACAGCTAGTATAAGTTATACATCTCCTGTATATAGTGATATGGAGCATGCTGGTATAACCTGGGGATCTCCTGTATATAATGATATATGTAGCACTGGTATACGATATACCAGCTATACATGCAGCACTTGCCTCTTTGTACCGCACGGTCCGCTGACTGCTCTACTCTTCTGCTATCTTCAGCCACTGCCGGCAGACCAAGCACAACTCTATTCTCTCAGTTGACGGGAGCCTGTAATTGGCTGCCGATTCCCCAGATAACGGCCCTCCCTGAGTGCTGCCCCCAGCCGGCCTGCCTCGGGGAAGCGGCACATTGCAGGGGGCTGTGCTTGTAGTTTTCCCAGCCCTTCCTGGATTGGAGGCTTTTGTGATTGGCTGAGCCGCAGCGCTTGAGAACCAATCAGAGCCAGGCCTTTTAAACCTCCTATCCAGGAAGGGCTGGAAAAAAAACCTACAAGCAAGTCTGCCGGGGCCCTGAGGAGCCCCACGCCGGAGCGGACGGCCCCTCTTAGGTGATGTAGTATTCTTCATGCAGCCAGGGATTGGTTTAGGCCTTTTATAGTTGGAGTTTCTACTGTAAAACCGCGTATTTGTGCGACGCAACGGAGGCTCCATGGGGAAACCCACCGAAAGAGGGCGGGGGCCGGAATAGTTATCCTCAATATGGCATCCGTGAAAACATGGCGGATGGGAAGGAAGCGGCGTCCGCCGTGGGACTCCTGAGTGGTGGGAGCAGCCGTGGGCTCCTTCTGCAGGTTGTTACATTCCATTCCTTGTTATTTTGTAGCCCTTTGCTCCGCCTCCAGCCACGCGGCCGCCGTCCTGTCACTGAAGAACTTGTAACTTGCCCCAATTCCTACATGACCCTCCGGGCGGCGCTGTGGAGCGAACGCTGAACGAGGCATGTTATTAGCCCGTAATATGGCCAGAGGTGCAGAGCCCGTGGCCCCTGCAGCGGTGTATAGCTGCAGCCGTTATACTGTAATGGGGTCCTCCGCAAGCAGGGGGCGCTGTTCGGGTCGAGCAGCCAGAGGATATTCACCGCAGTCGGTGCAGCCTGGACTCTGCAGGTGGATTGGTAGCATTGGGAGAAGCCGTACATCTGCAAGTCCACCACAAGCCCCACATCATTCGGGGGTCCCGCCGCCGCCCCCCATACATCACCATCAGCTAATCCGTTGTGTGCATGGCAGCCGGTGGCATTATATGTAGTGGATGCAGCCCAGCGCCACTGCTTGGTGCCAACTGTATTGTGCGCCACTCTAGATAGCGGCCTGTAAAGTTGCAGGAGGGTGCAGGTTCACGCCAAGACACGGATGCCGCCTGGATCTTATGCCGAAGCATTGGCTCATCCAGCTCTTCTATTTTATGGTTTCCATCCGCTTTACTACGATTAGACCCTTAACATCGCGGCTCTGGCCCTGAGCGCGTGCGTTCTCTCCTCTATGGCCAGAGGTGCCTTCATCCTGCCCGAGGTGAAGTGTGAAACGGCGCCCCCCTTAATTTACAGGCAGTGAAAGCTCCAAGAGGCAAGACAGCCAACACACATCTGACCCCCTGAGACGTGTCTAGTGGCCCCAGTAGTAATAATTACCCCCACAGTAGTTCCTGTAGTGATGGTGCCCCCCGCAGTGGTCTGAATACCAATGGTGCCCCCCGCAGTGGTCTGAATACCAATGGTGCCCCCCGCAGTGGTCTGAATACCAATAGTGCCCCCCGCAGTGGCCTGAATACCAATGGTGCCCCCCGCAGTGGTCTGAATACCAATGGTGCCCCCCGCAGTGGTCTGAATACCAATGGTGCCCCCCGCAGTGGTCTGAATACCAATGGTGCCCCCCGCAGTGGTCTGAATACCAATGGTGCCCCCCGCAGTGGTCTGAATACCAATGGTGCCCCCCCGCAGTGGCCTGAATACCAATGGTGCCCCCCCGCAGTGGCCTGAATACCAATGGTGCCCCCCGCAGTGGTCTGAATACCAATGGTGCCCCCCGCAGTGGTCTGAATACCAATGGTGCCCCCCCGCAGTGGCCTGAATACCAATGGTGCCCCCCCGCAGTGGCCTGAATACCAATGGTGCCCCCCCGCAGTGGCCTGAATACCAATGGTGCCCCCCCGCAGTGGCCTGAATACCAATGGTGCCCCCCCGCAGTGGCCTGAATACCAATGGTGCCCCCCCGCAGTGGCCTGAATACCAATGGTGCCCCCCCGCAGTGGCCTGAATACCAATGGTGCCCCCCGCAGTGGCCTGAATACCAATGGTGCCCCCCGCAGTGGCCTGAATACCAATGGTGCCCCCCGCAGTGGCCTGAATACTAATGGTGCCCCCCCGCAGTGGCCTGAATACCAATAGTGCCCCCCACAGTGGTCTGAATACTAATGGTGCCCCCCGCAGTGGCCTGAATACTAATGGTGCCTCAAGTTAACGAGCGCTGCCGACCACTTCCGTCTTTGCTTTAATCGTTTCCCCGTGTGTGGCCCGCTTATATCAACCTTCTGGATTCACCGCAGAAGAAGGAACGATGGCGTCACGAGTGACAAAAGGACGTTGTGGTAAACCGCGTAGTGGGTTACCCCGTGAAACTCCCCCAGCAGTAACTTGGTTGGGTCCTGAGCTCCCCCCAGGTGAAGAGATGGTAGAGCCCCGTGACAAGGCCACAATTGACCCGCTATCTCCTGGGCTGTGGGCCCGCTCCATGGACGCTGCACTGACCTTTACCTTCAGCGGTCCGCACTGCGTACAGGGAGGTCTGCTACAACAACGCAGCTGTTCAGGAAGTGGGGCGAGAGGTCAGGAATCACAGCCTGAGAGCAGCGGCCGCCGCATGACGCTGCGTGACATGCGTGTAATATTGCCGCCCCGGCGCCGCTGGTTCTTTTTTTTTCATGTATTACTATGGTTTGAAAAAAATAAATGCAGGCCGGCCTGCAGGCTGCCACCGGGGGGCGCCACCAATGAGGCTAGATAGACTATAGTAGCCCAGCTATACAGGAGTGCATTATGGGTGCTTACAGCTCATGACGGCCGCTGGTCTAATGCAGCTACTGCTATCCTGCAGAGCCCGGGGCAGAAGACCTGCGGACGGCTGCGACTCATCCAGAGTACGGGCGCAGTAAGGCATCTGTAAGGGGCTCGACTAACACTGCCATTACCCCAAATATAAGGGTGCTTTCCTCAGCAACTCCTCCTGCTCCTCCGGTCCTGATGCTGGAGGGTATTCTGTAGGGCTCTGGTAGCTCCTCCTGTTCTTCTGGTCCTGATGCTGGAGGATATTCTGTAGAGCTCTGATAGCTCCTCCTGTCCCTCCGGTCCTGATGCTGGGGGGTATTCTGTGGGGCTCTGGTAGCTCCTCCTGTTCCTCCGATCCTGATGCTGTAGGGTATTCTGTAGGGCTCTGGTAGCTCCTCCTGTTCTTCAGGTACTGATGCTGGAGGGTATTCTGTAGGGCTCTGGTAGCTCCTCCTGTTCCTCCGGTCCTGATGCTGGAGGGTATTCTGTAGGGCTCTGGTAGCTCCTCCTGTTCCTCCGGTCCTGATGCAGGAGGGTATTCTGTAGGGCTCTGGTAACTCCTCCTGTTCCTCCGGTCCTGATGCTGGAGGGTATCCTGTAGGGCTCTGGTAGCTCCTCCTGTTCCTCCGATCCTGATGCTGGGGGGTATTCTGTAGGGCTCTGGTAGCTCCTCCTGTTCCTCCGATCCTGATGCTGGGGGGTATTCTGTAGGGCTCTGGTAGCTCCTCCTGTTCCTCCGATCCTGATGCTGGGGGGTATTCTGTAGGGCTCTGGTAGCTCCTCTTGTTCCTCTGTTCCTGATGCTGGAGGTATTCTGTAGGGCTCTGGTAACTCCTCCTGTTCCTCCGGTCCTGATGCTGGGGGGCATTCTGTAGGGCTCTGGTAGCTCCTCCTGTTCCTCTGGTCCTGATGCTGGAGAATATTCTGTAGGGCTCTGGTAGCTCCTCCTGTTCCTCCGGTCCTGATGCTGGAGGGTATTCTGTAGGGCTCTGGTAGCTCCTCCTGTTCCTCTGGTCCTGATGCTGGAGAATATTCTGTAGGGCTCTGGTAGCTCCCCCTGTTCCTCTGGTCCTGATGCTGGGGGGCATTCTGTAGGGCTCTGGTAGCTCCTCCTGTTCCTCCGGTCCTGATGCTGGAGGGTATTCTGTAGGGTTTGGTAGCTCCTCCTGTTCCTCCAGTCCTGATGCTGGAAGGTATTCTGTAGGGCTCTGGTAGCTCCTCCTGTTCCTCCAGTCCTGATGCTGGATGGTATTCTGTAGGGCTCTGGTAACTCCTCCTGTTCCTCCGGTCCTGATGCAGGAGGGTATTCTGTAGGGCTCTGGTAACTCCTCCTGTTCTTCCGGTCCTGATGCTGAAGGGCATTCTGTAGGGCTCTGGTAGCTCCTCCTGTTCCTCCGGTCCTGATGCTGGGGGGCATTCTGTAGGGCTCTGGTAGCTCCTCCTGTTCCTCTGGTCCTGATGCTGGAGGGTATTCTGTAGGGCTCTGGTAGCTCCTCCTGTTCCTCCGGTCCTGATGCTGCAGGGTATTCTGTAGGGCTCTGGTAGCTCCTCCTGTTCCTCCGGTCCTGATGCTGGAGGGTATTCTGTAGGGCTCTGGTAGCTCCTCCTGTTCCTCCTGTCCTAATGGTGTAGGGCATTCTGTATGGCTCTGATAGCTCCTCCTGTTCTTCAGGTACTGATGCTGGAGAGTGTTCTGTAGGGCTCTGGTAGTTCTTCCTGTTCTAATGCTGGAAGGCATTCTGTAAGGCTCTGGTAGCTCCTCCTGTTCCTCCGGTCCTAATGCTGCAGATTATTCTGTAGTCCTCAGGTAGCTCCTCCTGTTCCTTCGGTCCTGGTGCTGGATGGCATTCTGTGGGGCTCTGGTAGCTCCTCAGGTCCTGATGCTGGAGGTTATTCTGTAGGGTTTGGTAGCTCCTCCTGTTCCTCCGGTCCTGATGCAGGAGGGTATTCTGTAGGGCTCTGGTAACTCCTCCTGTTCCTCCGGTTGTGATGCTGGAGGGTATTCTGTAGGGCTCTGGTAACTCCTCCTGTTCCTCCGGTCCTGATGCTGGAGGGTATTCTATAGGGTTCTGGTAGCTCCTCCTGTTCTTCTGGTCCTGATGCTGGAGGTATTCTGTAGGGCTCTGGTAACTCCTCCTGTTCCTCTGGTCCTGATGCAGGAGGGTATTCTGTAGGGCTCTGGTAACTCCTCCTGTTCCTCCTGTCCTGATGCTGTAGGGCTCTGGTAGCTCCTCCTGTCCTGATGCTGGAGGGTATTCTGTAGGGTCTGGTAGCTCCTCCTGTTCCCCTGGTCCTGATGCTGGAGAGTGTTCTGTAGGGCTCTGGTAGTTCCTCCTGTTCTAATGCTGGAAGGCATTCTGTAGGGCTCTGATAGCTCTTCCTGTTCCTCCGGTCCCGATGCTGGAGGGTATTCTGTAGGGCTCTGGTAGCTCCTCCTGTTCCCCTGGTCCTGATGCTGGAGAGTGTTCTGTAGGGCTCTGGTAGTTCCTCCTGTTCTAATGCTGGAGGGTATTCTGTAGGGCTCTGATAGCTCCTCCTGTTCCTCCGGTCCCGATGCTGGAGGGTATTCTGTAAGGCTCTGGTAGCTCCTCCTGTTCCCCTGGTCCTGATGCTGGAGTGTTCTGTAGGGCTCTGGTAGTTCCTCCTGTTCTAATGCTGGAGGGTATTCTGTAAGGCTCTGGTAGCTCCTCCTGTTCCTCCGGTCCTGATGCTGGAGGGTATTCTGTAGGGCTCTGGTAGCTCCTCCTGGTCCTCCGGTCCTGATGCTGGAGGGTATTCTGTAGGGCTCTGGTAGCTCCTGTTCCTCCGGTCCTGATGCAGGAGGGTATTCTGTAGGGCTCTGGTAGCTCCTCCTGTTCCTCCGATCCTGATGCTGGGGGGTATTCTGTAAGGTTTGGTAGCTCCTCCTGTTCATCCAGTCCTGATGCTGGAGGGTATTCTGTAGGGCTCTGGTAGCTCCTGTTCCTCCGGTCCTGATGCTGGAGGGTATTCTGTAGGGCTCTGGTAGCTCCTCCTGTTCCTCCGGTCCTGATGCTGGAGGTTATTCTGTAGGACTCTGGTAGCTCCTCCTGTTCCTCCGGTCCTGATGCTGGAGGGTATTCTGTAGGGCTCTGGTAGCTCCTCCTGTTCCTCCGGTCCTGATGCTGGAGGGTATTCTGTAGGGCTCTGGTAGCTCCTCCTGTTCCTCCGGTCCTGATGCTGGAGGGTATTCTGTAGGGCTCTGGTAGCTCCTCCTGTTCCTCCGGTCCTGATGCTGGAGGGTATTCTGTAGGGCTCTGGTAGCTCCTCCTGTTCCTCCGATCCTGATGCTGGGGGGTATTCTGTAGGGTTTGGTAGCTCCTCCTGTTCATCCAGTCCTGATGCTGGAGGGTATTCTGTAGGGCTCTGGTAGCTCCTGTTCCTCCGGTCCTGATGCTGGAGGGTATTCTGTAGGGCTCTGGTAGCTCCTCCTGTTCCTCCGATCCTGATGCTGGAGGGTATTCTGTAGGGCTCTGGTAGCTCCTCCTGTTCCTCCGGTCCTGATGCTGGAGGTTATTCTGTAGGACTCTGGTAGCTCCTCCTGTTCCTCCGGTCCTGATGCTGGAGGGTATTCTGTAGGGCTCTGGTAGCTCCTGTTCCTCCGATCCTGATGCTGGGGGGTATTCTGTAGGGCTCTGGTAGCTCCTCCTGTTCCTCCGGTCCTGATGCTGGAGGGTATTCTGTAGGGCTCTGGTAGCTCCTCCTGTTCCTCCGGTCCTGATGCTGGAGGGTATTCTGTAGGGCTCTGGTAGCTCCTCCTGTTCCTCCGGTCCTGATGCTGGAGGGTATTCTGTAGGGCTCTGGTAGCTCCTGTTCCTCTGGTCCTGATGCTGGAGGGTATTCTGTAAGGCTCTGGTAGCTCCTCCTGTTCCTCCGGTCCTAATGCTGCAGATTATTCTGTAGTCCTCAGGTAGCTCCTCCTGTTCCTTCGGTCCTGGTGCTGGATGGCATTCTGTGGGGCTCTGGTAGCTCCTCAGGTCCTGATGCTGGAGGTTATTCTGTAGGGTTTGGTAGCTCCTCCTGTTCCTCCGGTCCTGATGCAGGAGCGTATTCTGTAGGGCTCTGGTAACTCCTCCTGTTCCTCCGGTTGTGATGCTGGAGGGTATTCTGTAGGGCTCTGGTAACTCCTCCTGTTCCTCCGGTCCTGATGCTGGAGGGTATTCTATAGGGTTCTGGTAGCTCCTCCTGTTCTTCTGGTCCTGATGCTGGAGGTATTCTGTAGGGCTCTGGTAACTCCTCCTGTTCCTCTGGTCCTGATGCAGGAGGGTATTCTGTAGGGCTCTGGTAACTCCTCCTGTTCCTCCTGTCCTGATGCTGTAGGGCTCTGGTAGCTCCTCCTGTCCCGATGCTGGAGGGTATTCTGTAGGGCTCTGGTAGCTCCTCCTGTTCCCCTGGTCCTGATGCTGGAGAGTGTTCTGTAGGGCTCTGGTAGTTCCTCTTGTTCTAATGCTGGAGGGTATTCTGTAGGGCTCTGATAGCTCCTCCTGTTCCTCCGGTCCCGATGCTGGAGGGTATTCTGTAAGGCTCTGGTAGCTCCTCCTGTTCCCCTGGTCCTGATGCTGGAGTGTTCTGTAGGGCTCTGGTAGTTCCTCCTGTTCTAATGCTGGAGGGTATTCTGTAGGGCTCTGGTAGCTCCTCCTGTTCCTCCGGTCCTGATGCTGGAGGGTATTCTGTAGGGCTCTGGTAGCTCCTGCTCCTCCGGTCCTGATGCTGGGGGGTATTCTGTAGGGCTCTGGTAGCTCCTCCTGTTCCTCCGATCCTGATGCTGGAGGGTATTCTGTAGGGCTCTGGTAGCTCCTCCTGTTCATCCAGTCCTGATGCTGGAGGGTATTCTGTAGGGCTCTGGTAGCTCCTGTTCCTCCGGTCCTGATGCTGGAGGGTATTCTGTAGGGCTCTGGTAGCTCCTCCTGTTCCTCCGATCCTGATGCTGGAGGGTATTCTGTAGGGCTCTGGTAGCTCCTCCTGTTCCTCCGGTCCTGATGCTGGAGGGTATTCTGTAGGGCTCTGGTAGCTCCTCCTGTTCCTCCGGTCCTGATGCTGGAGGGTATTCTGTAGGGCTCTGGTAGCTCCTCCTGTTCCTCCGGTCCTGATGCTGGAGGGTATTCTGTAGGGCTCTGGTAGCTCCTGTTCCTCTGGTCCTGATGCTGGAGGGTATTCTGTAGGGCTCTGGTAGCTCCTCCTGTTCCTCCGATCCTGATGCTGGAGGGTATTCTGTAGGGCTCTGGTAGCTCCTCCTGTTCCTCCGGTCCTGATGCTGGAGGGTATTCTGTAGGGCTCTGGTAGCTCCTCCTGTTCCTCCGGTCCTGATGCTGGAGGGTATTCTGTAGGGCTCTGGTAGCTCCTCCTGTTCCTCCGGTCCTGATGCTGGAGGGTATTCTGTAGGGCTCTGGTAACTCCTCCTGTTCCTCTGGTCCTGATGCTGGAGGGTATTCTGTAGGGTTTGGTAGCTCCTCCTGTTCCTCCAGTCCTGATGCTGGAAGGTATTCTGTAGGGCTCTGGTAGCTCCTCCTGTTCCTCCGGTCCTGATGCAGGAGGGTATTCTGTAGGGCTCTGGTAGCTCCTCCGGTCCTGATGCTGGAGGGTATTCTGTAGGGCTCTGGTAGCTCCTCCTGTTCCTCTGGTCCTGATGCTGGGGGTATTCTGTAGGGCTCTGGTAGCTCCTCCTGTTCTTCCGGTCCTGATGCTGTAGGGCATTCTGTAGGGCTCTGGTAGCTCCTCCTGTTCCTCCGATCCTGATGCTGGGGGGTATTCTGTAGGGCTCTGGTAGCTCCTCCTGTTCCTCCGATCCTGATGCTGGGGGGTATTCTGTAGGGCTCTGGTAGCTCCTCCTGTTCTTCCGGTCCTGATGCTGGGGGGTATTCTGTAGGGCTCTGGTAGCTCCTCCTGTTCTTCCGGTCCTGATGCTGGGGGGCATTCTGTAGGGGTCTGGTAGCTCCTCCTGTTCTGATGCTGGAGGGTATTCTGTAGGGGTCTGGTAGCTCCTCCTGTTCCTCTGATCCTGATGCTGGGGGTATTCTGTAGGGCTCTGGTAGCTCCTCCTGTTCCTCTGGTACTAATGCTGTAGGGCTCTTGTAGCTCCTCCTGTTCCTCTGGTACTAATGCTGTAGGGCTCTGGTAGCTCCTCCTGTTCCTCTGGTACTAATGCTGTAGGGCTCTGGTAGCTCCTCCTGTTCCTCTGGTACTAATGCTGTAGGGCTCTGGTAGCTCCTCCTGTTCCTCTGGTACTAATGCTGTAGGGCTCTGGTAGCTCCTCCTGTTCCTCTGGTACTAATGCTGTAGGGCTCTGGTAGCTCCTCCTGTTCCTCTGGTACTAATGCTGTAGGGCTCTGGTAGCTCCTCCTGTTCCTCTGGTACTAATGCTGTAGGGCTCTGGCAGCTCCTCCGGTTCCTCTGGTACTCATGCTGTAGGGCTCTGGTAGCTCCTCCCGTTCTGATGCTGGAGGGTATTTTGTAGGGCTCTGGTAGCTCCTGCGGTCCTGATGCTGGAGGGTATTCTGTAGGGCTCTGGTAGCTCCTCCGGGTCTGATGCTGGAGGGCATTCTGTAGGGCTCTGGTAGCTCCTCCTGTCCTGATTCTGGGTCGATGCCATCTTGTCCGGCTCTCCTCCTGTAACGCCCCGTGTCCTGCTATTTGCTCTTGTGCAGACAGTAAGCTTTCTTGCTGCAGCACGTATGGATGCACCATCCTGGAAGATCAGGACCGCCGGTGTAACCTGGGTGGCTGCAGGTGGCGCCTCGTGTGGCGGTAGTGACAAGGACAGCAGTTACACCCATCACTAGAGGAAACAGGAAGGAGAGGGGAATTCTTGGGCTGTCCCGCTGTGGATGTAGGTCCCACCCCTAGCTGCACCCTACATTGCACAGTGCCTCAGGTTCTTTCCAAGCCCCGTACACTTCAATAGTAGTCAGGCTGCAGTACCAACCTGGGCCACTGCACAAGGGAGGGAGCTGTCTGCTTCCTGTCGCCAACCTCTTGACGAGTCCCCAACGTTATTTTGGTATACATTTGTTGTTATCTCCCATTTCCCACAATGCCCTGCAGCAGGGAGAATCCCTGGCTTTAGCGCAGAAGTTACCAGACCGCACACGGTGAGGGATGGCTTTATTGGCAGCGAGCTGTTCAATCCCGTATAATACAGAGGTCCAATAGTCAGGACAAGAGCCACAGGTCCCAGCATCGTCCTGCCCCTCCCATTCATGCACACCTACCTGCCCCCATCCTGGACCACTGAGCTCACTCTCTAGTGTGTGAGCGCTGCAGCATCTCCTGCTGGAGGTGGAGTGGCAGATGTACATAGTGGTGGGCTGTGCTGCAGTGGCTGGAGCTGAGCCTGCGGAGTGCTGCAGTGTATGATGGGATGTGTGAACCGGGTTGCGCTCTGCTGCGGGCGGGGGGGGGGGGGGGGCGGGCAGCGGTGTGATGGCGGGCAGCGGTGTGATGGCGGGCAGGGCCCTCTACAAGCTTGTGAACTCTTCAGAGTTGTCCGTTCTGCTGTTAGCTCGGGCCTGAAGCTACAGCCGGGTGTCACACAAGTCCTAAAAGTAGATAAAAAGGACCAAATCAAACAAATATCAGCCTCGGTCAGCTATGTGCTAAATGAGTCAATATCCCACGTCTGTGTGGAAGAAGTATGTGAACCTTTGCTTCAGTATCCGGTGTGACCCCTGTGTGCAGCACCGAACGGTTCCCCATGACTGTTGATGAGTCCTGCACATCCTGGAGGAAGGTCAGCCCGTCCTCCGCGCTCAGCAGCTTGGGCTCTGCTCTGTTGGTTGGGTTCCCTCCCATGCGCTGCAGGGTCAGGCCCTTCACCTACATACTAGAGCAGTGGGGTCACGACTTCACCTTCATCCTTGTAGGACTTGTGGGCCCCGGGTCGTTGTCTCGCTGTGTGACCTGCCTTCTCTGGAGATTCGGCTCACGGATGTCCTGACATTTTCATGTAAAACGCATAATTCATGTTCCATCAGGAATGGCTCGCTGTCCTGGCCCAGGTGGCCGCGACCCTACCGCTGCCGTGCGCCCAGGTGGCCGCGACCCTACCGCTGCCGTGCGCCCAGGTGGCCGCGACCCTACCGCTGCCGTGCGCCCAGGTGGCCGCGACTTCACCGCCGTGCGCCCAGATGACCATCACCCCACCACGGCCGCCGTGCGCCCAGATGACCATCACCCCACCACGGCCGCCATGCACCCAGATGACCATCACCCCACCACGGCCGCCGTGCGCCCAGATGACCATCACCCCACCACGGCCGCCGTGCGCCCAGATGACCATCACCCCACCACGGCCGCCGTGCGCCCAGATGACCATCACCCCACTGCCGCCATGTGCCACAGATGACCATCACCCCACCACGGCCGTGCGCACAGATGGCCATCACCCCACCACGGCCGCCATGTGCCACAGATGGACCAGGTTTTATGTTCTTCTCATTTAAGCCATACAGCATCATCTTGGTCCCATTCTTCCACTAGCCTTCTGGCTTGTGCAGGTGATGTTCAAACTGTAGCGGGGCAGCAGCTGTCTCCTTCAGTCCTGCCCTATGGCCCATTGTTGTCCAGTGTCCTCCTGATGTTGGCCTTCTTTTGCTCAGAGGTTGCCTTGGGTTCCTCTGTGACCTCCTGGACTTGCCTTGCTCTGGCCATGATCTCTATCGGCCGCTGGCTCCCGGGGGGTAATGATGGTCTTGAATTACCTCCTTTTGGGCACAGCCCATCTGGGGAGTCCCGACTCGTTACAGTTGGTTCTTTCCTACCTGATGATCATCAACAGCTCTTCTGCTGAGGTCCGCCGGGATCTCCTTTGTGTGACGATCCCTCCACAAACATGATCGGACTCTGCTAGAGCCAAGGACTTTACAGGGCGCCCGCTCGCACCTCATTGTCATCCCCGTGATCCCTACAGGTTCACATACTTATCTCACCTACGGACATGATCTAGGATTATTTCCCCCAATTGGCCGAGTCTGAGGGATGTTCCATTTGGTTCTTTATCTACTTTTACGACTTGTGTGAAAATCTGATGTAGTTTTAGGTCAAAATTAATCAGAAATGTCAACAACTGTGAAGGGTTCACAAACTTTCAAGCCTCACTGTCTCCACTCTCTTCCCTCTGAAGCTGAGAGATGCTGGCGGCCTGTACTGGGGAGGAGATGGACATTGGCATCGGGGCATTTCCCACGTATATGCCAGCAGCAGTGCCAATACCGCTCCCGCGCTGCTTGGGTTCAGGCTCGGAGCGCCGGCATCGTGTCATGTGACCGTGTCTGAGCTGCACATGGCAGCAGTAGCAGCCATGTCACTTCCTCATGTCCACGGTGGGAAGTCCCATGCAGCCAGCGGTCGGGTCGCGGTTCACGCTGTGACACACTTATTGCAGCCGACCTCGCCCTGCGACGCTGCGCTCTATGGGGGGTAGCCCGACCATGGACTCAGCGCTACGTATAATGGCTGGTACTGCCACGTAGCCGACAGCGGGTCACAGCCAGAGAGAGCAGGAAACCCATCCATGGCGGCCGCTTCATACACCCCACGGCGCAGGTGGAGCAGAGCTCATCAAGTGTTACATAGGACTGCACGGCTCTGCTACATCTGCACTCCCCTGCCGGTCCCCCCATCGCCTCCGCCCCGGCTCGGCCCTTTGTTGCTGGTATCATGTGCTTGTGGCGAGCAGCGGGACGTTACATTCATGACCGTGCGTACAAAAGGACGTAAAAAACAAAAGTACTGTGAAAATGGTAAAGTAAAAAACACAATGAGATGCAGACGGGCAGCGCCCGGACACGGGGCACCAGGGCCGCAGTATTTGGCACAGGGGCGGGCTCCACGCTGTGGCACATGCCTGCTGGATGACAACTTACAGAGAGAAAAGGTCCAGAGGGCACGGGCGTGGCAGCCACCGTGTAGGCGGAGCTTATGACAACGGCATGCTGGGAACCCTGTAAGCGGCTGAGACCCTGTTTACCTTTCGGGCGGCCCCCACTAGTGCCCCTTGTGTCCCCTGTGTCCCCGGGGCGTGCCAAATCCGGAGCCCATACTCCCAGGACACACGGGGTACAGGCCGCCCCTGGGGAATATTCGGCACATCTACTCCATCGTAACACATAATCCATCAGTGCAAATTCCAGACAGCCGCCATCGCTGTCCTCAAGGTGCGGCCGCCTCCACCGGTCATCAGCGGCTCGTCCACCGTCCTTTCTAGCAGCGTCCGGAGCACAGAGTTCGCAGCAGAGATAAGCGAGGAGGGGGGCGACGGACGGCAAGTAGGCAGAAGTCATTTGGCAGAACACAGAGGGCATCACGGCGGCAGCTGGCACGAGGACAAGGGGCTGGCGGCTGGGGTGGACGAGGAAACACCACTTCAGGATGAATAGACAGAGCGGGCATCATGTAGACCGCGGGGACAGCGTGCCGCCTCCTGGACCAACAAGATCACTGCAGATACCTGTAGACCTTGAAGCAATGGTTTCCAGAGTCGGCCACCACCACGTGCCCATCTGAGGTGAGCGCCAGCCCCTGCGGACCGTACAGCGGGTCAGCCATGGTGTTAATGTAGGACAGAAAGGAGCCGGAACTGTCAAAGACCTGCAATGAAGGAGGGGAGAGGAGAAGAGATGTTGGTAGTGGCCTACTGGGTGGTGCGCTAGCCCGGGACTGTGCCTACTGCTAGTGCATGACAGCAACTCCAGCTTCATTTACATGGGATGACTGTGAGGCCACCAATGCCCGCACATACCCACGGCGCTGCTGCTGCATAAACGATGCCCAGCACATACTGGCTGCGGTGCTGCTGCAGGAGAGCTCGTATCCCTGGCTCACAGCAGGGCGGCTGCACATTTCTCTCCTCGCTCCCCCGCCCCTCTCCATGGATTTAACATAGCAGCCGTTCAGTACTGACCGCCTGCTATTTACACCGAGCGATCAACGATCAGGTCATCCTCCATTATTTATGCAGCGTATGGCGCTGGACGGTGAGCTGATCGGTCAGTGTAACCAGCAGCCGGTCAGCAGTGAACAGCCGCTGTGTTATGTCAGTGAAGAAAGGCATGTCCTGCAGCCGTCCCACTGTGAGCCAACGATACTAGCATCCCTGCAGCAGTGCCGCAGCCAGTATGTGCGGGGACGAGCGGCCGGCGTCGTTAGCCCAACACTTGTCCCGTCTAAATGGGCCATAAGAAAATACAGCCCCCCTCCCCTAACGAGCAACACCCGTCGGCCGTCCTCTTACACCCCCCACCTTCGTCGGCCGTCCTCTTACACCCCCCACCTTCGTCATTCCTGTAAGTGTGTTTATGTATATATTACAGAATGGAATGTGCCGGCACATCTGTACTGCCAACCGTTATCGGTATACGCACCTTGATAGAAGCACAGGCTCATAACCTCAGGGCACACTTGTTACCCGCACATAACCCTCAGGTGTCATTCGATGACACATTGCTTACTTCACCCGCTGCCCCCTCCATCGAACTCGAGAAGATGGCGCTGCATCTGAGACCACGTGATGTCGGACGTCCATGACAACAGAAGCTCACGCAGGACCGGATGTAAGACCACCCAATCCCATGCTTTGGTTTCCAACCACGTATTGCTTCCTGCTGCCCATAAAGGGCAGTTAACCCATCATGCTCTATAAGATGCTATACGCCTACTAATAACCGGAGTCAGGAAGGCTTTCTACACGGACCGTCCGTCTCCGTGTGATCTCTTCCATCGTGCGCACAATCTGTGAACGTGAATCTGGAAGGGTGCAAACATTCCTGTTGATTACCCCGTGGACCCCAAAATAAATCCATGTCAGCTGACGCCCAACTGGGGCCACGGTCGATTTGGGTTCGGACGCGACAGGAACTTGGAAGGACGCAGACACACAAGGCAATCCTAGGACCTGCGGGGCCCAACCAACATCTGAACACCGCTTGATAAACTATCTCTACCTGTGTGGCCAGTTCCAGGCTTGCCTGTGCGCCCGTGCCCCATCCGGTCAGTCCAGATCGGTCAGACAGGTACCTTAAGTCTGGACCACACCGTACTGAGCCTGTCATATGTTAAAAGGAATGGATGGCATGCCTGTTGTCGGAGAGTTCTGGTTAATCGGCAGAGTCAGCGGACTGTCCGGGGGGAGGGTAACATTCATTGAATTAGTCTGTACAGACTCTTCTCCAGGGGAGCCATAGGTAACTCCAGGGGAGCCATAGGTAACTCCAGGGAGTCAGAAGGTTCTGCCGGACGGTGTTAGGGTTGAGATAGATGAACCTGGTTGCTCTCGGGAGGACAGTGAGACGACCCCGATTGTACCAGTGCTCCGTCTATGTGTATGTATGTCCTGCTCAAACTGTAAGAGGACATTGTTGTTGGCAATAAGCACGCATTAACTGGGTTATAGCCAAGATTGATGCCCCGTACACAGCGGCTCGTTGTGGGTTTGGCCCACGGCTAGAGGACTGTCCTCAGAGCAAAGTGTGTAGGTTAAATGTGCATTATTGGATCCCTTCTAGTGAAGCCCCCTGACTCTTTAGGAGCGGCAGAATAATGAGCTTAAAATGTAACTTTTATTTATTCACTTAAAAAGTCTGAAATCGAATCCACTACATATATGTGTATGGTTGTTGGTCTGTCTCACTTAGAGATCTCAATTCCTCAATCGAAGATTTCGGACAACTAGTGTGTCCAATTACTAGCCAGCTCCTACAGTGCGTATATTTTCCGCGTGCCCTCAGGTAGAGTGGCAATTCTGAATAATTCGCAGGCCCTCCGGCCACAAACACAGCAGCGGCGGGCGATTTGTATGATAGATTTTGGCCGCAACAAGTGTTTAATAAGTGCCTACGCGTTTCACCCCCAACCACACGGGGCTCCTCAGGGGCCAATAGTTGTACCAGGAATCAGTTTCTGGCACGTGGTTATGGAGAACAAGAATGTCGTACGAAGGTCAAATCACCTCCCTCACCTACCTATTCGTTAGTGATCGGCTAGTAGGTTTCACAATTATTTGTTAGTGATTAGCTGGTAGAATCTGCCCACAAAAACAATCAAGGACAAAAAAATGTATCTTTTTGGGAGTTCCCCTCAGGGGTATTGTTATTATAGGCAGGGGAACCCCAATAGATATGAATACGTCCCTCTATGGTGTCCACTGCCTTGTCCTCTAAGGAGCTAATCCCTCACTGGTGACTCACTGCAGGGAAGGTAGTAGCATCCAACGAGCAGCTGTTCTCCTTGGATATCTAATGCATCTACCTAACCTTCTCTCAGGAGTCAATAGTGACAACCCACAATCGGTTATTCACCCTCTGTTTCTAAGATAAGAGACAGCGTTTAAAAGCAGATGCCAGAAAATAAATGAACAGAGATGCAGTATGTCAGCCCTGATGGTGGGCTAACAGCAATAGTGAGGAAAAATAAATGAGCAGAGATGCAGCATGTCAGCCCTGATAGCTGTTAGCCCACCATCAGGGCTGAGATGCTGCATCTCTGCTCATTTATTTTACGCACTATAGTAGCTTGCTAGTAATTGGACACACTAGTTGTCCGAAATCTTCACTTGAGGAATTGAGATCTCTAAGTGAGACAGAATCCACTACATCTATGTATACAGAATCCGCTACAGATGTGCGTACAGAATCCGCTACAGATGTGCGTACAGTATCCGCTACAGGCGTGCGTACAGTATCCGCTACAGGCGTGCGTACAGTATCCCCTACAGGCGTGCGTACAGTATCCCCTACAGGCGTGCGTACAGTATCCGCTACAGGCGTGCGTACAGTATCCGCTACAGGCGTGCGTACAGTATCCGCTACAGGCGTGCGTACAGTATCCGCTACAGGCGTGCGTACAGTATCCGCTACAGGCGTGCGTACAGTATCCGCTACAGGCGTGCGTACAGTATCCGCTACAGGCGTGCGTACAGAATCCGCTACATATATGTGTACAGTATCCGCTACAGGTGTGTGTACAGAATCCGCTACAGATGTGTGTACAGAATCCGCTACAGATGTGTGTACAGAATACACTACAGGTGTGTGTACAGTATCCGCTACATATATGTGTACAGTATCCACTACAGGCGTGTGTACAGTATCCACTACAGGCGTGTGTACAGAATCCACTACAGATGTGTGTACAGAATCCACTACAGGTGTGTGTACAGTATCCACTACATATGTGTGTACAGTATCCACTACAGATGTGTGTACAGTATCCACTACAGATGTGTGTACAGTATCCGCTACATATGTGTGTACAGTATCCACTACAGATGTGTGTACAGTATCCACTACAGATGTGTGTACAGTATCCGCTACAGATGTGTGTACAGTATCCGCTACAGATGTGTGTACAGTATCCGCTACAGATGTGTGTACAGTATCCGCTACATATGTGTGTACAGTATCCACTACAGAGATGTGTACAGTATCCGCTACATATGTGTACAGTATCTACTACAGAGATGTGTACAGTATCCGCTACATATGTGTGTACAGTATCCGCTACATATGTGTGTACAGTATCCGCTACAGATGTGTGTACAGTATCCGCTACATATGTGTACAGTATCCACTACAGATGTGTGTACAGTATCCACTACAGATGTGTGTACAGTATCCGCTACAGATGTGTGTACAGTATCCGCTACAGATGTGTGTACAGTATCCGCTACAGATGTGTGTACAGTATCCGCTACAGGTGTGTGTACAGTATCCGCTACAGATGTGTGTACAGTATCCGCTACATATATGTGTACAGAATCCACTACAGATGTGTACAGTATCCACAACAGGTGTGTGTACAGTATCCGCTACAGGTGTGTGTACAGTATCCGCTACAGATGTGTGTACAGTATCCTCTACAGGTGTGTGTACAGTATCCGCTACAGATGTGTGTACAGTATCCGCTACAGATGTGTGTACAGTATCCACTACATATATGTGTACAGTATCCGCTACATATATGTGTACAGTATCCGCTACAGGCGTGTGTACAGTATCCGCTACAGGCGTGTGTACAGAATCCGCTACAGATGTGTGTACAGAATCCGCTACAGATGTGTGTACAGTATCCGCTACATATATGTGTACAGTATCCGCTACAGGTGTGTGTACAGAATCCACTACATATATGTGTACAGTATCCGCTACAGATGTGTGTACAGTATCCACTACATATATGTGTACAGTATCCGCTACAGATGTGTGTACAGTATCCGCTACAGATGTGTGTACAGTATCCGCTACAGAGATGTGTACAGTATCCGCTACAGGTGTGTGTACAGAATCCACTACATATATGTGTACAGTATCCGCTACAGATGTGTGTACAGTATCCACTACATATATGTGTACAGTATCCACTACAGAGGTGTGTGTACAGTATCCGCTACAGATGTGTGTACAGTATCCGCTACAGAGATGTGTACAGTATCCGCTACAGATGTGTGTACAGTATCCGCTACAGATGTGTGTACAGTATCCGCTACAGAGATGTGTACAGTATCCGCTACAGAGGTGTGTACAGTATCCGCTACAGAGGTGTGTACAGTATCCGCTACAGATGTGTGTACAGTATCCGCTACATATGTGTACAGTATCCACTACAGAGATGTGTACAGTATCCACTACAGGTGTGTGTACAGTATCCGCTACAGGTGTGTGTACAGTATCCGCTACAGATGTGTGTACAGTATCCGCTACAGGTGTGTGTACAGTATCCACTACATATATGTGTACAGTATCCGCTACAGATGTGTGTACAGTATCCGCTACAGATGTGTGTACAGTATCCGCTACAGATGTGTGTACAGTATCCGCTACAGAGATGTGTACAGTATCCGCTACAGATGTGTGTACAGTATCCGCTACAGATGTGTGTACAGTATCCGCTACAGGTGTGTGTACAGTATCCGCTACAGGTGTGTGTACAGTATCCGCTACAGATGTGTGTACAGTATCCGCTACAGATGTGTGTACAGTATCCGCTACAGATGTGTGTACAGTATCCGCTACAGGTGTGTGTACAGTATCCGCTACAGAGATGTGTACAGTATCCGCTACATATATGTGTACAGTATCCGCTACAGAGATGTGTACAGTATCCGCTACAGATGTGTGTACAGTATCCGCTACAGATGTGTGTACAGTATCCGCTACAGGTGTGTGTACAGTATCCGCTACAGATGTGTGTACAGTATCCGCTACAGATGTGTGTACAGTATCCGCTACAGATGTGTGTACAGTATCCGCTACAGGCGTGTGTACAGTATCCGCTACATATGTGTACAGTATCCGCTACAGAGATGTGTACAGTATCCGCTACAGAGATGTGTACAGTATCCGCTACAGGTGTGTGTACAGTATCCGCTACAGGTGTGTGTACAGTATCCGCTACAGGTGTGTGTACAGTATCCGCTACAGGTGTGTGTACAGTATCCGCTACAGGTGTGTGTACAGTATCCGCTACAGGTGTGTGTACAGTATCCGCTACAGGTGTGTGTACAGTATCCGCTACAGGTGTGTGTACAGTATCCGCTACAGGTGTGTGTACAGTATCCGCTACAGGCGTGTGTACAGTATCCGCTACAGGCGTGTGTACAGTATCCGCTACATATGTGTACAGTATCCACTACAGAGATGTGTACAGTATCCGCTACAGGCGTGTGTACAGTATCCGCTACAGGCGTGTGTACAGTATCCGCTACAGGCGTGTGTACAGTATCCGCTACAGGCGTGTGTACAGTATCCGCTACAGGCGTGTGTACAGTATCCGCTACAGGCGTGTGTACAGTATCCGCTACAGGCGTGTGTACAGTATCCGCTACAGGCGTGCGTACAGTATCCGCTACAGGCGTGTGTACAGTATCCGCTACAGGCGTGTGTACAGTATCCGCTACAGGCGTGTGTACAGTATCCGCTACAGGCGTGTGTACAGTATCCGCTACAGGCGTGCGTACAGTATCCCCTACAGGCGTGTGTACAGTATCCGCTACAGATGTGTGTTTGTTTGTTGGTCTATTTCAGACTTAAGTGAATAAATAAAAGTTACATTTTAATTTTAAGCTCATTATTCTGCCGCTCCACAAGAGTCAGGGGGGGATTTAGTAACTGGACCTTGGCTGCCCCTGTGACACTCCTTCTAGTGAAGGCAGATTGCTAAACTGTGTTGCTGCTGAATTGTTTGAAAGTACAAGACATGATATATTGTGCCGGCGTGGGGAGAGCGTCTACTGAGCGTTAACGTGATCGCCCTACAGGAGATCGTCCAGGTATAGACGGCCTGTCAGGGGGTGAGAGACCGGCCTAGCCGCTCCCGAGACATATGGGGAACAAGCATAGGGGAGAGAAAGGTTACAAGGCATGTGATGTGGTGGCAGAGGATCAATACGTGATAATGGATATATATGCAGGTCAAGAATGTGATTGTGTCACCTATAGATACATAGGAGAAGGCGGGTGCGTGTCTGCGTGTGCGTGTCTGCGTGCGTGTCTGCGTGTGCGTGTCTGCGTGCGCGTGTCTGCGTGCGCGTGTCTGCGTGCGTGCTCAAATGGTTAACGGAGATTGCATTTAGTGAGAGAAAGCCAGAAAAAAAACAAGACATCCTCTTACACCCCCTGAACCTCGTCGGGAGTCCTGTTACACCTCCCCACCCCCCTTCAGCAGTCCTGTTACACCTCCCCACCCCCCTTCAGCAGTCCTGTTACACCTCCCCACCCCCCTTCAGCAGTCCTGTTACACCTCCCCACCCCCCTTCAGCAGTCCTGTTACACCTCCCCACCCCCCTTCAGCAGTCCTGTTACACCTCCCCACCCCCCTTCAGCAGTCCTGTTACACCTCCCCACCCCCCTTCAGCAGTCCTGTTACACCTCCCCACCCCCCTTCAGCAGTCCTGTTACACCTCCCCACCCCCCTTCAGCAGTCCTGTTACACCTCCCCACCCCCCTTCAGCAGTCCTCTTACACCACAAGCACCCTTGACGGCAGTCCTTTTACATCCCCCCACACCATCGGCAGTCATCTTATACCCCTCTCTCCCCTGACGACAGTCCTTCAACCCCCCCACCTCTGTGGGTAGTCCTCTCAGCCCCCGTCTATATACCACGCGCTCTGCCGTATAACCCGCCTATCCCAGATGTTAAAGGACTGAATGAGTTTTTTCTACATTGCTTTCATCTCCAGCTTTCCGTCTTTGTGAATTGTGTTATTGGTGCATCTACTTCTCCTGCCCCGCCGTTTATCATCCGTTTTCATGTTGATGAAGTGTAGATGTCTGCACGCCGCCTACCATGTAAGTCACCTCTCTCCGGTATATTAGTTGTGCTTGCCTGCTCTCCGGTACGCTGTCATGTACTGCAGTGTGAAATCTACTGCAATACCCCAGCAGCACGGGGGAGGCGGCCTCAAAACACATTGCTGCACGTCGGAATCCTTACCAATAAATTGGTTAATCCGATCGAATCCTGGAGAGTCGCGCCGGGTCTCCCTTTAGTCGCTCCTCATTACTGCCCATATATAACACCAAGACAATACCCCAATGAGGAAACCTAGAGCCCCCACCTGAATCCGACTGTTTCCCCAGTCAGCCACAATGATGTTTCCATTTGAATCAACAGCGACCCCAGTGGGAGCGTTAAACTGCCCGTTCCCCTCGCCGTGCGAGCCAAACTTAAAGAGGAACTCTCCTTCTGCACTGTAGACCTGCAAAGACAGAGAGGACCAAGGTGGAGCATCAGGAAGGGTCACATGGGGCGCCCTTAGAAAGACAAACACACAAGAATGTGGCAGAAATCTGGCAAAAATGGCAAATGTGAACATATGTGAAGGGTGCATGTAGCCACCGGCATTACAGGTCCCACAACAGCGCCATAGGGATCACTGCTGCCGACCAGTACTCCGCTGACAGGAGACCAGGGAACAGAGTGCTCAAATTCTACTTCTCCATCTGCTGTTGTACACCATTAGCCTCCATGCCTGCAGTCCCCCTCCGCGACCGCTCCCACCAGATCCCCATAGATGTGTGCAGGGATTTGCCTCCATTCCTAGAGAAGCGTCAGATAGTGATGAGGATGAGGGGTGTGTTGGGCGCACGGATACGGTTCTAGTTCGTCCCGCTCGATGGGATTGAGATCCAGACTTTAGGCGGCCAACGAAGTCTGCAGACGTTCTGCTCCTCCACACTGTGTGCTGTAGGACATGGCGCTTGTCGTGTTGGTGGAGACCTAGAGCTGTACCAGAGTATTACCACAGGGGAGGTGATGCCACATATGCGGAGGTCTCTGTACCCATTAGTGTTGAGGTCTCCCTGAACGTGTAGGCACCGCACACACCGGATGGCTTCCATCTCCCAATAACATGGCCAACAGTGGACTCTGGAAGGTCCAGAGGCTGCAATGTCCATACTGATTGGTTGGTACACTTGACAACATCCCTCCGCCAGACCCCGTTGTCAGCTCTACACCCGGTGACATCCCCCCACAGACCCCTGTCAGCTCTACACCCGGTGACATCCCACCACCAGACCCCGTTGTCAGCTCTACACCCGGTGACATCCCCCCACAGACCCCGTTGTCAGCTCTACACCCGGTGACATCCCCCCACAGACCCCGTTGTCAGCTCTACACCCGGTGACATCCCCCCACAGACCCCGTTGTCAGCTCTACACCCGGTGACATCCCCCCACAGACCCCGTTGTCAGCTCTACACCCGGTGACATCCCCCCACAGACCCCGTTGTCAGCTCTACACCCGGTGACATCCCCCCACAGACCCCGTTGTCAGCTCTACACCCGGTGACATCCCCCCACAGACCCCGTTGTCAGCTCTACACCCGGTGACATCCCCCCACAGACCCCGTTGTCAGCTCTACACCCGGTGACATCCCACCACAGACCCCGTTGTCAGCTCTACACCCGGTGACATCCCCCCACAGACCCCGTTGTCAGCTCTACACCCGGTGACATCCCCCCACAGACCCCGTTGTCAGCTCTACACCCGGTGACATCCCCCCACAGACCCCGTTGTCAGCTCTACACCCGGTGACATCCCCCCACAGACCCCGTTGTCAGCTCTACACCCGGTGACATCCCACCACCAGACCCCGTTGTCAGCTCTACGCCCGGTGACATCCCACCACCAGACCCCGTTGTCAGCTCTACGCCCGGTGACATCCCACCACCAGACCCCGTTGTCAGCTCTACACCCGGTGACATCCCCCCACAGACCCCGTTGTCAGCTCTACACCCGGTGACATCCCCCCACAGACCCCGTTGTCAGCTCTACACCCGGTGACATCCCCCCACAGACCCCGTTGTCAGCTCTACACCCGGTGACATCCCCCCACAGACCCCGTTGTCAGCTCTACACCCGGTGACATCCCCCCACAGACCCCGTTGTCAGCTCTACACCCGGTGACATCCCCCCCACAGACCCCGTTGTCAGCTCTACACCCGGTGACATCCCACCACCAGACCCCGTTGTCAGCTCTACGCCCGGTGACATCCCACCACCAGACCCCGTTGTCAGCTCTACACCCGGTGACATCCCCCCACAGACCCCGTTGTCAGCTCTACACCCGGTGACATCCCCCCACAGACCCCGTTGTCAGCTCTACACCCGGTGACATCCCCCCACAGACCCCGTTGTCAGCTCTACACCCGGTGACATCCCCCCACAGACCCCGTTGTCAGCTCTACACCCGGTGACATCCCCCCACAGACCCCGTTGTCAGCTCTACACCCGGTGACATCCCCCCACAGACCCCGTTGTCGGCTCTACACTGGGGGCATCTGACAGTTTGTGGGATCCTCTCCTTTATACCTATTGCTCACCCACAACCTGACCTCACCATAAATCATAGCACAGATGTGAGGACCAAAGGGACAGCACAGCCCCTATGGCTCATATAAAGCTGCAGCGGGTGCAATGCGTCATCAGCTCACTCACCTTCACTGAATGGTTGTGAAAATCGGTCACTATAATCTCATTCTTGTTATTGACCGCCACAAAATGGGGACCTGAGAACACAGCAAACGGGAAACACCAATTCACAACACAAGCCAATAACACCCTTGCCCACAAGCTAACCACCCCCTTTACCCACGCCAGGCTCCTCCCACCAATCAGCATGATAATTACCATCCAGACTTCCAGTCTGCTGCTTATCTCCCGGGCTGCGACCTCCGAACCTCCCCACTAACTTCCCATTGGACTGGAAGATAAAGATGCAGCAGGACTTGTTGTCCACAACAATCAGATGTCCGTTCCGGTCCACGGCCACGCCCTTAGGACCCATAAGACGCCCAACGCCCACCTTGTTCTGCAGACATAGGGCAGTATAAGGCAATGAGAGGTGGTAAGAACCGACCCGTGACGTCATACAGAGAGAGCAAGAGTCACAATGACATCAGAACGGGACCGTCTCACCTTGAACTTCCCCTCCGGAGAGAAGATGCTGACCCAACGATTGTCGTAATCTGCCACGATGATGTCTCCGTTCATGTCCACGGCCACGCCTGTAGGGCGCTGCAGCTGCCCCGGGGATCTCCCACGTATACCGAAGCGCAGCTTAAACTGCCCCTCGTTGGAGAAGACCTGCGGTGGGAAAAGGGAGAACAGATAAGGAGCGGAAGAGGGAGGAGCAACTGCAACCTTCCCGGAGGCCCACGCACGCTACCTGTATACACTGGTTGTTACTGTCCGCCACCACGATGCGGTTATTACTGGAAGCCGAGATACCTTGTAAGTTGGAGAATTCACCTTTGTCTCGACCGCGGGACCCTAAAATAGAAGGCAGTCAAGGGGTGAACCCAAAAACAGAACTGCAGCATGATGCACATCAGTCCCGGTCATCAATGTCAACTCATCTCTCCAACACCTCGGACAATTTCAGAGGAATCCAAATAAAGGGGATGTCCAGGGTTAAAGAAACATGGCGGCTTTATTCCACAGACAGCGCCACTCCTGTCCACAGGCTGCATTTTGTATTACAGCTCTGCTATATCGCAGTGAATGAGGCTATGATGCAATACCAAATACAACCTGTGGACAGTGGTGGCGCTGTCCTTACAAGAAAGACGCCATGCTTTTCTAATCATGGTTTAATCACTCAGGATTTGTTTTTGCAGTATAGGAGGAAACTGAAGAAACCGATGAGAAGAGGGGGAGAAGATCCTAACGCCACGACCGTCATCATCCTCACCTACTCGGAGGATCATCTCATCTTCTATAGGGTTCTCCTTCTTCTTGTTGGTGCTGTACATACTGGATGGCCTCCTCACAGCCTTCTGTCGTATATGTCCGCCACTGGGGGACTTCACTCTGCGCTTCACGTCTTCCGGTGAGGCGGGCACATCTCCAGGCTTCACCACTCTCACACGGTAGGGGCTTCCACGCAGGGGCTGGCCGTAGAGCCTCAGCGCCAGCTGGTGTTCCCCTTCATGGCGAGGAGTGTAGAGCACCTCGTACGTCCCGTTCTTATTGTCTGTCACCTCTCCATCCTGGGCCCCTCCGTCTGGGCCGGTCAGCTGGGTCTGCAGGGTGGCGTTACCGCTTCGGACTAATTCTCCGTCTTTGTCTTTCGTGGTAACCGTGACAGAGGTTTGGTGGCCCACCAGGGCCTGGCGCAGACCCTCCCCTGTAGCCACCGAGGCATACGCCACAGCACTGGTGGTGAGGAGCGCTCCCAGGTTCTGCAGGGATCGGCGCAGCCCGTCGGTCTCTACTCGAAATTCTAGCTGTGGGTTCTGCTGCGGATGAAGAGGGAAATCGCGGGAGGCCAGCTCGTTCAGACGCTCACTCATCTGCTTTCTCACCAGGAGGACTTCTGTCTCCGAGCCATGACCAAGAGCCTGCTCCGTGAAACGTACGCTGCTCTCCATGTTATCTAGACCTTGTCTGAGGGACAACAGCTGAGTCTGCAGGACCTGTAGACAGAGAACACAAGATATGGCTGATGTCTCAACATACACCGTATCCAGCGTGCAACCCCCCCAAGACCCTCAAAGAACACAGGATACAACTGATCTCTCAGCATACACCCTATTGTCCCATCTTCAGGGTGGGAATACGGTGGATCCAGGAAACTACAGGCCCGTGAGCCTGACTTCTATACTGGGAAAGATCTTTGAACAGATTATTAAACAGCATGTATGCAAGTACTTGGATGAGAATGGAGTAATTAACCAGAGCCAGCATGGGTTTGTAACCAACAAGTCATGCCAGACTAATCTAATGTCCTCCTATGACAGAATCACCGACCGGGCTGATCAGGGAGATGCGGTGGATATAGTATATCTGGACTTTAGTAAAGCATTTGACAAAGTATCTCATACCAGACTTATTGATGAAATGACCAAATCTGGGATTGACAAGGCAACTGTTAGGTGGATTCACAACTGGCTGAGTGATCGTACTCAAAGAGTGGTCATAAATGGCTGCACATCCAAGTGGGAGAATGTATCAAGTGGGGAACCACAAGGCTCTGTCCTGGGCCCAGTGTTGGTCAACATTGTTATAAATGATCTGGGGGAGGGAATTGTGGGAAACTGATCAAATGTGCCGACGACACAAAGCTAGGAGGGATAGCTAACACTAGGGAAGAGAGAGAGGATTCAGAAAGATCTAGGAAAGCTTGCACAGTGGTCGGCGACTAACAGAATGGTATTTAACAAGGAGAAATGCAAAGTCCTACATCTGGGCAAGAAAAATAAAAAAAGCATATACAGAATGGGAGGAGTTGGGCTAAGCAGCAGCACATGTGAAAAAGACTTGGGTATACTAATAGATCATAGCCTGAACATGAGTCAACAATGTGATGCAGCAGCCAAAAAGGCAAACACAATTCTGGGATGTATTAGGAGAAGCATAGAGTCTAGATCCCGGGAGGTCATTATCCCCTCTACTCTTCCTTAGTCAGACCTCATCTGGAATACTGGGGCCAGTTCTGGGCACCCCACTTTAAAAAAGACATAGACAAACTGGAGCAAGTTCAGAGAAGAGTCACCAAGATGGTGAGCGGTCTGCAAATCATGTCCTATGAGGAACGGTTAAAGGATCTGGGACTGTTTAGCAGAAGAGAAGGCTGAGAGGAGACTTAATAGCCGTCTACAAATATCTGAAGGGCTGTCACAGTGCAGAGGGATCAGCCCTATTCTCATCTGCACAAGGAAAGACTAGAAGGGATGAAACTGAAAGGGAGGAGACACAGATTAGATAGTAGACAGTGAGGGGGGGATCAGTGAGTGGAGCAGGTTGCCAGGGGAGGTGGGGAGTTCTCCTCCAATGGAAGTCTTCAGAGGCTGGACAAGTATCTGCCTGGGATGATTTAGTGATCCTGCACTGAGCAGGGGGTTGGACCCGATGACCCTGGAGGTCCCTTCCAACTCCACCAGTCTATGATTCTATGATATCCAGCCCTCAATCCCCCCTAAGACCCCCAAAGAACACAAGACATGGCAGATGTCTCAGAATATACACCACATCCAGCCCGCAGCCCCCAAGACTTCTGAAGAATACAAGATATGGCTGATGCGTCTTTCACACGCCGGCTCCGCACCTTCTGCTTGCTGACGGAGATGCTCTCCAGGTCCTGAAGCAACGAGTTCTTCCTCTGCTGCAGCGCCCGCTCCAGCTCCTCGAAGGTTGAGCAGATCTCATTCACAGCCGCATTTTTCCTCTCGCTGAGCTGCCGGCTGATTTCACCCACCAGGTCGATGGCCGAGGTCAACTGAGGAATTCTGCGAGTACAAGGCAGACATCTTGTTAAAGGTAACGTTAACTCTTCCTTCTCCGGTGTCCTAGAGAGATGATGGAAGGAGTAGGGCACCTGCTTCGGATGCTGTCCAGCTGGCTGCGCAGCGATGCTTTGTGCTGCTCCAGGACGTCTTTCAGCGGAACAGTGCAATGCTCGCGGTGTTCCCCCTCCGTGCACTCCACACACATGGCCGTCTCGCAGGGCCCGCAGTAATACTCCATAGTCTGCCGGGGGGAAAGGAACGTGTTGTTATGGGGGGCTCACCTTCTACTGGTGACTGGCATAGGCTAAGGGGATCACTGCTCACCTTGCCCTGGTGATTGGGGCAGGATAAGGGGGTAGCGGACGGGTGGCCATCGCATGGGAGGACGCTTTGCTCTTGTCGCCCGCTCTCGGGGCTCCTCTGCAGAACTTCCATAAGGTTGGTGATGAAGAAGTTGTTCTGTAGAGCGGAGACCCCTCGCTCGGGGAGGATGGAGGTCTGGCGGCACACAGGGCAGGACAAGGTCAGGCTCTGCGGGGGGATGTAGCTCTGCAGACACCTGGAAGCAGACGAGGAGAAGGAAGAGATTAGTGGACCTACATGCAGCTCACATACCGCCTCCCCATCCCTCAGATTAGTGGACCTACATGCAGCTCACATACCGCCTCCCCATCCCTCAGATTAGTGGACCTACATGCAGCTCACATACCGCCTCCCTATCCCTCAGATTAGTGGACCTACCTGCAGCTCACATACCGCCTCCCCATCCCTCAGATTAGTGGACCTACATGCAGCTCACATACCGCCTCCCCATCCCTCAGATTAGTGGACCTACATGCAGCTCACATACCGCCTCCCCATCCCTCAGATTAGTGGACCTACATGCAGCTCACATACCGCCTCCCCATCCCTCAGATTAGTGGACCTACATGCAGCTCACATACCGCCTCCCCATCCCTCAGATTAGTGGACCTACATGCAGCTCACATACCGCCTCCCCATCCCTCAGATTAGTGGACCTACATGCAGCTCACATACCGCCTCCCCATCCCTCAGATTAGTGGACCTACATGCAGCTCACATACCGCCTCCCCAT
This sequence comes from Eleutherodactylus coqui, assembly GCF_035609145.1. Classification (NCBI taxonomy): domain Eukaryota; kingdom Metazoa; phylum Chordata; class Amphibia; order Anura; family Eleutherodactylidae; genus Eleutherodactylus; species Eleutherodactylus coqui. The sequence continues at coordinate 536,544,427 of NC_089837.1, read as the reverse complement.
CCCTCAGATTAGTGAACCTACATGCAGCTCACATACCGCCTCCCCATCCCTCAGATTAGTGGACCTACATGCAGCTCACATACCGCCTCCCCATCCCTCAGATTAGTGGACCTACATGCAGCTCACATACCGCCTCCCCATCCCTCAGATTAGTGGACCTACATGCAGCTCACATACCGCCTCCCCATCCCTCAGATTAGTGGACCTACATGCAGCTCACATACCGCCTCCCCATCCCTCAGATTAGTGGACCTACATGCAGCTCACATACCGCCTCCCCATCCCTCAGATTAGTGGACCTACATGCAGCTCACATACCGCCTCCCCATCCCTCAGATTAGTGGACCTACATGCAGCTCACATACCGCCTCCCCATCCCTCAGATTAGTGGACCTACATGCAGCTCACATACCGCCTCCCCATCCCTCAGATTAGTGGACCTACATGCAGCTCACATACCGCCTCCCCATCCCTCAGATTAGTGAACCTACATGCAGCTCACATACCGCCTCCCCATCCCTCAGATTAGTGGACCTACATGCAGCTCACATACCGCCTCCCCATCCCTCAGATTAGTGGACCTACATGCAGCTCACATACCGCCTCCCCATCCCTCAGATTAGTGGACCTACATGCAGCTCACATACCGCCTCCCCATCCCTCAGATTAGTGGACCTACATGCAGCTCACATACCGCCTCCCCATCCCTCAGATTAGTGGACCTACATGCAGCTCACATACCGCCTCCCCATCCCTCAGATTAGCGGACCTACATGCAGCTCACATACCGCCTCCCCATCCCTCAGATTAGTGGACCTACATGCAGCTCACATACCGCCTCCCCATCCCTCAGATTAGTGGACCTACATGCAGCTCACATACCGCCTCCCCATCCCTCAGATTAGTGGACCTACATGCAGCTCACATACCGCCTCCCCATCCCTCAGATTAGTGGACCTACATGCAGCTCACATACCGCCTCCCCATCCCTCAGATTAGTGGACCTACATGCAGCTCACATACCGCCTCCCCATCCCTCAGATTAGTGGACCTACATGCAGCTCACATACCGCCTCCCCATCCCTCAGATTAGTGGACCTACATGCAGCTCACATACCGCCTCCCCATCCCTCAGATTAGTGGACCTACATGCAGCTCACATACTGCCTCCCCATCCCTCAGATTAGTGGACCTACATGCAGCTCACATACCGCCTCCCCATCCCTCAGATTAGTGGACCTACATGCAGCTCACATACCGCCTCCCCATCCCTCAGATTAGTGGACCTACATGCAGCTCACATACCGCCTCCCCATCCCTCAGATTAGTGGACCTACATGCAGCTCACATACCGCCTCCCCATCCCTCAGATTAGTGGACCTACATGCAGCTCACATACCGCCTCCCCATCCCTCAGATTAGTGGACCTACATGCAGCTCACATACCGCCTCCCCATCCCTCAGATTAGTGGACCTACCTGCAGCTCACATACCGCCTCCCCATCCCTCAGATTAGTGGAACTACCTGCAGCTCACATACCGCCTCCCCATCCCTCAGATTAGCGGACCTACATGCAGCTCACATACCGCCTCCCCATCCCTCAGATTAGTGGACCTACATGCAGCTCACATACCGCCTCCCCATCCCTCAGATTAGTGGACCTACATGCAGCTCACATACCGCCTCCCCATCCCTCAGATTAGTGGACCTACATGCAGCTCACATACCGCCTCCCCATCCCTCAGATTAGTGGACCTACATGCAGCTCACATACCGCCTCCCCATCCCTCAGATTAGTGGACCTACATGCAGCTCACATACCGCCTCCCCATCCCTCAGATTAGTGGACCTACATGCAGCTCACATACCGCCTCCCCATCCCTCAGATTAGTGAACCTACATGCAGCTCACATACCGCCTCCCCATCCCTCAGATTAGTGGACCTACATGCAGCTCACATACCGCCTCCCCATCCCTCAGATTAGTGGACCTACATGCAGCTCACATACCGCCTCCCCATCCCTCAGATTAGTGGACCTACATGCAGCTCACATACCGCCTCCCCATCCCTCAGATTAGTGGACCTACATGCAGCTCACATACCGCCTCCCCATCCCTCAGATTAGTGGACCTACATGCAGCTCACATACCGCCTCCCCATCCCTCAGATTAGTGGACCTACATGCAGCTCACATACCGCCTCCCCATCCCTCAGATTAGTGGACCTACATGCAGCTCACATACCGCCTCCCCATCCCTCAGATTAGTGGACCTACATGCAGCTCACATACCGCCTCCCCATCCCTCAGATTAGTGGACCTACATGCAGCTCACATACCGCCTCCCCATCCCTCAGATTAGTGAACCTACATGCAGCTCACATACCGCCTCCCCATCCCTCAGATTAGTGGACCTACATGCAGCTCACATACCGCCTCCCCATCCCTCAGATTAGTGGACCTACATGCAGCTCACATACCGCCTCCCCATCCCTCAGATTAGTGGACCTACATGCAGCTCACATACCGCCTCCCCATCCCTCAGATTAGTGGACCTACATGCAGCTCACATACCGCCTCCCCATCCCTCAGATTAGTGGACCTACATGCAGCTCACATACCGCCTCCCCATCCCTCAGATTAGCGGACCTACATGCAGCTCACATACCGCCTCCCCATCCCTCAGATTAGTGGACCTACATGCAGCTCACATACCGCCTCCCCATCCCTCAGATTAGTGGACCTACATGCAGCTCACATACCGCCTCCCCATCCCTCAGATTAGTGGACCTACATGCAGCTCACATACCGCCTCCCCATCCCTCAGATTAGTGGACCTACATGCAGCTCACATACCGCCTCCCCATCCCTCAGATTAGTGGACCTACATGCAGCTCACATACCGCCTCCCCATCCCTCAGATTAGTGGACCTACATGCAGCTCACATACCGCCTCCCCATCCCTCAGATTAGTGGACCTACATGCAGCTCACATACCGCCTCCCCATCCCTCAGATTAGTGGACCTACATGCAGCTCACATACTGCCTCCCCATCCCTCAGATTAGTGGACCTACATGCAGCTCACATACCGCCTCCCCATCCCTCAGATTAGTGGACCTACATGCAGCTCACATACCGCCTCCCCATCCCTCAGATTAGTGGACCTACATGCAGCTCACATACCGCCTCCCCATCCCTCAGATTAGTGGACCTACATGCAGCTCACATACCGCCTCCCCATCCCTCAGATTAGTGGACCTACATGCAGCTCACATACCGCCTCCCCATCCCTCAGATTAGTGGACCTACCTGCAGCTCACATACCGCCTCCCCATCCCTCAGATTAGTGGAACTACCTGCAGCTCACATACCGCCTCCCCATCCCTCATACACTCAACATTCACAGTGCAAAGCCAAGAAGGACAAGCTGTAAGATTAAGCAACTCAAGGAAGTGGAAGGTATCACTTGGATATGCAAATGATTAACATTTCAAGCAGCTAGCTCCAATCTGTGGCATGTGGGAGGGGCTTCAACTGTATCAAAGCCAGATGGAACACGTTTTTTCAGCTACATAAAACCTGAAATATCAGATGTGTTGAGGTGTGATGGTGCGGTGCCTCCTGGTCGCCGCGGTGCCTCCTGGTCGCCGCGGTGCCTCCTGGTCGCCGCGGTGCCTCCTGGTCGCCGTGGTTCCTCGTGGCGCCTCCTGGTCGCCGCGGTCCCACCAGATATCGCCACTTCTTGCAGACAGGGAGGGACACAATACTTGAGCTGGGAGACCTTGGTTTCTTCCAGATCGCTACCTGCGTTGGCTGAGAGGTCAGCACTGATCAACGTTGTGTGTCCGAGTGGTTGGGAGAACAGAGAGCTCAACGGACGGCAAGAGGTGGTCAGAGGTAAGCCTCTGCACAGATGGGTCGTCAGGTTAGAAGAATGGCGCGTACTGATCCGGTCTGTACTGCGAGTGATCTTGGACGTCACATTCCAAGCCAAGAGCGTCTGTGTCTACACAAAGCACCACAAGGCGACAGGTGACCCTGGACTACGAGACAGGCGCCCAGCGACAGGTGACCCTGGACTACGAGACAGGCGCCCAGCGACAGGTGACACTGGACTACGAGACAGGCGCCCAGCGACAGGTGACCCTGGACTACGAGACAGGCGCCCAGCGACAGGTGACACTGGACTACGAGACAGGCGCCCAGCGACAGGTGACCCTGGACTACGAGACAGGCGCCCAGCGACAGGTGACCCACTGACCTCCCCCACCTCTCACAGGCTACCATGGTGCAGAGCAAGATGGCAATGGAGGTCCTTCCTCTTCAGTGAGGAGTCCTGCTTTTGTGTCAGACGCAATGACAGATGGAGAACTGGAGACCACGTGGGCAACGCCATGAAAATGCCTTCACGAGGGAACATCACGCCAGTCCTACTCCAGATTATGGGGTGGGGTGGCAGAATGTACCGTAGCGGGACCCCTCCAATCTTCAGATCAGCTCAGCAATATAGGGATTTGGTGGTGGAACTAGCAGTGCGCCATTTCTCCAAAGTGTTCCAGGAGCCGTTTACGACAACGCCATATTGTTGATACAGTGTGACCGGCCTGCATGTTTACACATCCCATCATGGCTGCATCGTCTGTGGACTTGTCTCCCATCAAGCACATCCGGGATGTCATTGGTCGGCAGCGGGAGCCGCCAGCAGCGCGTGTTGATCGTTTGCGTACCCATTATTTCATCATTTGCATATCATTAATGTGTCCATCCATCCTGCCACTTCCATAAAATCACAACTTTCCCTTCTTGGTGTTGCGGTTTCAATGTTGAAAAGAATAGATCTGTGCCGAGGTCCACTGCATGGACTTTGTGGTCCGTTACATGGGACTGACCTGGACTGTGTGGTCCGTTACATGGGACTGACCTGGACTGTGTGGTCCGTTACATGGGACTGACCTGGACTGTGTGGTCCGTTACATGGGACTGACCTGGACTGTGTGGTCCGTTACATGGGACTGACCTGGACTGTGTGGTCCGTTACATGGGACTGACCTGGACTGTGTGGTCCGTTACATGGGACTGACCTGGACTGTGTGGTCCGTTACATGGGACTGACCTGGACTGTGTGGTCCGTTACATGGGACTGACATGGACTGTGTGCATAAATCTTATGTGGACAGCACAGCCCAGTTGTCTGTGGTGCTCAGCAGTGCATTATGGGTGTTCACTACGGTCCTTGTATCAGAGGGCTGCAGACAGAACTGCTCACGTCTGAGGAAGGCCCCATGGAGCAGAAGCGTTGTGCACCTCTGAAACCTCCAGTTCTCACCTGGGATCACGTGAAGTAGCAGCAGTAAGGCTGCGTCCTCGTCTGCAGCAGTGAAGCCCTTGCTTATATCGCTATCACTGTACAGAGGTGGTCAGCATCAGGTCAGCAGTGACTCTTGGCCATGACTAAAGCTGGCTACATAGCCCTGCGGCCTAGCACGGTCACTGAGGTCAACGGTGCGAGTTACAGGTTGCCACAAACACATTCCAGATGTGGCAATAAAAATTCAACCTCATAGGATTTTTGGCAACCGGCGGGTCCGGATCGCAGCAACGCAGAACTCGTACCGTGAATCTACTAACCTCAATGACCGTGCAAGGCCGCAGGGCTACACAGCCATCTCCAGTCACCGCAGAGCCTCATAGGATCGTCCCATGTACTGGGTGTGGTCAGCCTCATAGGACTATCCCGTGTACTGGGTGTGGTCAGCCTCATATGATCATCCCGTGTACTGGGTGTGGTCAGCCTCATATGATCATCCCATGTACTGGGTGCGGTCAGCCTCATATGATCATCCCATGTACTGGACGCGGTCAGCCTCATATGATCATCCCATGTACAGGACGCGGTCAGCCTCATATGATCATCCCATGTACTGGGTGCGGTCAGCCTCATAGGATTATCCCGTGTACTGGGTGCGGTCAGCCTCATAGGACTATCCCATGTACTGGGCGCGGTCAGCCTCATAGGACTATCCCGTGTACTGGGTGTGGTCAGCCTCATATGATCATCCCGTGTACTGGGCGCGGTCAGCCTCATATGATCATCCCGTGTACTGGGTGTGGTCAGCCTCATATGATCATCCCATGTACTGGGTGTGGTCAGCCTCATATGATCATCCCATGTACTGGGTGTGGTCAGCCTCATATGATCATCCCATGTACTGGACGCGGTCAGCCTCATATGATCATCCCATGTACTGGACGCGGTCAGCCTCATATGATCATCCCATGTACTGGACGCGGTCAGCCTCATATGATCATCCCATGTACTGGGTGTGGTCAGCCTCATAGGACTATCCCATGTACTGGGTGCGGTCAGCCTCATAGGATTATCCCGTGTACTGGGTGCGGTCAGCCTCATAGGATTATCCCGTGTACTGGGTGTGGTCACCCTTATATGACCATCCCATGTACTGGTTGCGGTCAGCCTCATAGGACTATCCCATGTACTGGGTGTGGTCAGCCTCATAGGACTATCCCATTTACTGGGTGCGGTCAGCCTCATAGGATCATCCCATGTACTGGGTGCGGTCAGCCTCATATCATCATCCCATGTACTGGGTGCGGTCAGCCTCATATCATCATCCCATGTACTGGGTGCGGTCAGCCTCATAGGACTATCCCATGTACTGGGTGTGGTCAGCCTCATAGGACTATCCCATTTACTGGGTGCGGTCAGCCTCTTAGGATCATCCCATGTACTGGGTGCGGTCAGCCTCATATGATCATCCCATGTACTGGGTGCGGTCAGCCTCATATGATCATCCCATGTACTGGGTGCGGTCAGCCTCATATGATCATCCCATGTACTGGGTGCGGTCAGCCTCATAGGATCATCCCATGTACTGGGTGCGGTCAGCCTCATAGGATCATCCCATGTACTGGGTGCGGTCAGCCTCATAGGATCATCCCGTGTACTGGGTGCGGTCAGCCTCATAGGATTATCCCGTGTACTGGGTGCGGTCAGCCTCATATGATCATCCCATGTACTGGGTGTGGTCAGCCTCATATGATCATCCCATGTACTGGGTGTGGTCAGCCTCATAGGATTATCCCGTGTACTGGGTGTGGTCAGCCTCATAGGATTATCCCGTGTACTGGGTGTGGTCAGCCTCATAGGATCATCCCGTGTACTGGGTGTGGTCAGCCTCATAGGATCATCCCGTGTACTGGGTGTGGTCAGCCTCATATGATCATCCCATGTACTGGGTGTGGTCAGCCTCATAGGATCATCCCGTGTACTGGGTGTGGTCAGCCTCATAGGATTATCCCGTGTACTGGGTGTGGTCAGCCTCATAGGATCATCCCGTGTACTGGGTGTGGTCAGCCTCATATGATCATCCCATGTACTGGGTGCGGTCAGCCTCATATGATCATCCCATGTACTGGGTGTGGTCAGCCTCATATGATCATCCCATGTACTGGGTGTGGTCAGCCTCATATGATCATCCCATGTACTGGGTGTGGTCAGCCTCATAGGATCATCCCATGTACTGGGTGTGGTCAGCCTCATATGATCATCCCATGTACTGGGTGCGGTCAGCCTCATATGATCATCCCATGTACTGGGTGCGGTCAGCCTCATAGGACTATCCCGTGTACTGGGTGTGGTCAGCCTCATAGGATTATCCCGTGTACTGGGTGCGGTCAGCCTCATATGATCATCCCATGTACTGGGTGTGGTCAGCCTCATATGATCATCCCATGTACTGGGTGTGGTCAGCCTCATAGGATTATCCCGTGTACTGGGTGCGGCCAGCCTCATATGATCATCCCATGTACTGGGTGTGGTCAGCCTCATAGGACTATCCCGTGTACTGGGTGTGGTCAGCCTCATAGGATCATCCCATGTACTGGGTGTGGTCAGCCTCATATGATCATCCCATGTACTGGGTGTGGTCAGCCTCATAGGACTATCCCATGTACTGGGTGCGGTCAGCCTCATATGATCATCCCGTGTACTGGGTGTGGCCAGCCTCATATGATCATCCCATGTACTGGGTGTGGTCAGCCTGTTCCTTCTCATCATGAGTTCTCAGGCTTCTAGATACCTGGGACATAATGACCACTAGTGAAGGCCACCATCATACCCCCACAGTGAGCTGCCCCCTCCCCGCTGCAGACACTCACCTTTCACAGAAGGTGTGCAGACATGGCAGGACCTTGGGGACATGGTAGCGCTCCAGGCAGATACTGCAGATCAGGAACTGCTTGTCGATCTGACGCACCACAGGACTCGCCATGATGGCAACGCTGAAGCTTCACCAGAAAACCTGAGGCAGGAAGGAACGATGGGAAATGTGATGTAGATGGGGCAACGAAGAGCGGTCAGAAGGAACCCACAGGGCCACTGCTGCCGAGAAACCCGACAGAGAACCACTTTCCAGCTTACTGCCTCTCGGCCCGCCCGCGGCTACGGGGCCCCGCCCACGGCTACGGGGCCCCGCCCTCTCGGCCCGCCCACGGCTACGGGGCCCCGCCCTCTCGGCCCGCCCACGGCTACGGGGCCCCGCCCTCTCGGCCCGCCCACGGCTACGGGGCCCCGCCCTCTCGGCCCGCCCACGGCTACGGGGCCCCGCCCTCTCGGCCCGATCCTGTGTTCTCCGTCTCCATAAAGAGACCAGCACTTCTATACATTAGTATAACTATATGAAGGCTGTGGATTTGCTGAAAGCTCCGGCACAGATGCCGCTGTGTGAACGAACCCCAACTAAACTCATATTCCTTCGTTATGGCTGGGCTCACATGGCCGCATTCGTAAACGGCTGCGGGGGCCACACAGTGTCTCACATCTCTGGGGCCGGCCAGGACCTGGCTTACTGCAGCGTACGGTATCACACGCACACTGAATCCGCACTCCACCTGGGTTATATCGCACCGTCGTATATATGCACCAACACAGAACAGCGGGCCCCATCTCACGTATATCCGCGGTAAGATGGAACGTGCACAGCTCTCTTTTGCGCTCGCATATTATGCAATTTTAACACACTAAAAGGATGGGACCTGCGTAAGGAAATGTCATGCAGGTTACCCCATAAACATACGCACATATAGGGGAGGCCCTGCTCGTCCAGCTCTCCCGTACAGTGTATGGGTGCAGGATATCCCCTATGTACAGTGTATGGGTGCAGGATATCCCCCATGTACAGTGTATGGGTGCAGGATATCCCCCATGTACAGTGTATGGGTGCGGGATATCCCCCATGTACAGTGTATGGGTGCAGGATATCCTCTATCTACAGTGTATGGGTGCAGGATATCCCCCATGTACAGTGTATGGGTGCAGGATATCCCCCATGTACAGTGTATGGGTGCAGGATATCCCCCATGTACAGTGTATGGGTGCGGGATATCCCCCATGTACAGTGTATGGGTGCAGGATATCCCCCATGTACAGTGTATGGGTGCAGGATATCCCCCATGTACAGTGTATGGGTGCAGGATATCCCCCATGTACAGTGTATGGGTGCAGGATATCCCCCATGTACAGTGTATGGGTGCAGGATATCCCCTATGTACAGTGTATGGGTGCAGGATATCCCCCATGTACAGTGTATGGGTGCAGGATATCCCCCATGTACAGTGTATGGGTGCGGGATATCCCCCATGTACAGTGTATGGGTGCGGGATATCCCCCATGTACAGTGTATGGGTGCAGGATATCCCCCATGTACAGTGTATGGGTGCAGAATATCCCCCATGTACAGTGTATGGGTGCAGGATATCCCCCATGTACAGTGTATGGGTGCAGGATATCCCCTATGTACAGTGTATGGGTGCAGGATATCCCCCATGTACAGTGTATGGGTGCAGGATATCCCCCATGTACAGTGTATGGGTGCGGGATATCCCCCATGTACAGTGTATGGGTGCGGGATATCCCCCATGTACAGTGTATGGGTGCGGGATATCCCCCATGTACAGTGTATGGGTGCGGGATATCCCCCATGTACAGTGTATGGGTGCAGGATATCCCCCATGTACAGTGTATGGGTGCAGGATATCCCCCATGTACAGTGTATGGGTGCAGGATATCCCCCATGTACAGTGTATGGGTGCAGGATATCCCCCATGTACAGTGTATGGGTGCAGGATATCCCCCATGTACAGTGTATGGGTGCAGGATATCCCCCATGTACAGTGTATGGGTGCAGGATATCCTCTATGTACGTGCAGTGTATGGGTGCAGGATATCCTCTATGTACGTACAGTGTATGGGTGCAGGATATCCCCTATGTAGTGTATGGGTGCAGGATATCCCCTATGTACAGTGTATGGGTGCAGGATATCCCCTATGTGCAGTGTATGGGTGCAGGATATCCTCTATGTACGTGCAGTGTATGGGTGCAGGATATCCCCCATGTACAGTGTATGGGTGCAGGATATCCCCCATGTACAGTGTATGGGTGCAGGATATCCCCCATGTACAGTGTATGGGTGCAGGATATCCCCCATGTACAGTGTATGGGTGCAGGATATCCCCCATGTACAGTGTATGGGTGCAGGATATCCCCCATGTACAGTGTATGGGTGCAGGATATCCCCCATGTACAGTGTATGGGTGCAGGATATCCCCCATGTACAGTGTATGGGTGCAGGATATCCTCCATGTACAGTGTATGGGTGCAGGATATCCCCCATGTACAGTGTATGGGTGCAGGATATCCCCTATGTACAGTGTATGGGTGCAGGATATCCCCTATGTACAGTGTATGGGTGCAGGATATCCCCTATGGTACAGTGTATGGGTGCAGGATATCCCCCATGTACAGTGTATGGGTGCAGGATATCCCCCATGTACAGTGTATGGGTGCAGGATATCCCCCATGTACAGTGTATGGGTGCAGGATATCCCCCATGTACAGTGTATGGGTGCAGGATATCCTCTATGTACGTGCAGTGTATGGGTGCAGGATATCCTCTATGTACGTACAGTGTATGGGTGCAGGATATCCCCTATGTAGTGTATGGGTGCAGGATATCCCCTATGTACAGTGTATGGGTGCAGGATATCCCCTATGTGCAGTGTATGGGTGCAGGATATCCTCTATGTACGTGCAGTGTATGGGTGCAGGATATCCCCCATGTACAGTGTATGGGTGCAGGATATCCCCCATGTACAGTGTATGGGTGCAGGATATCCCCCATGTACAGTGTATGGGTGCAGGATATCCCCCATGTACAGTGTATGGGTGCAGGATATCCTCCATGTACAGTGTATGGGTGCAGGATATCCCCCATGTACAGTGTATGGGTGCAGGATATCCCCCATGTACAGTGTATGGGTGCAGGATATCCCCTATGTACAGTGTATGGGTGCAGGATATCCCCTATGTACAGTGTATGGGTGCAGGATATCCCCTATGTACAGTGTATGGGTGCAGGATATCCCCTATGTACAGTGTATGGGTGCAGGATATCCCCTATGTACAGTGTATGGGTGCAGGATATCCCCTATGTACAGTGTATGGGTGCAGGATATCCCCTATGTAGTGTATGGGTGCAGGATATCCCCTATGTAGTGTATGGGTGCAGGATATCCCCTATGTACAGTGTATGGGTGCAGGATATCCCCTATGTACAGTGTATGGGTGCAGGATATCCCCTATGTACAGTGTATGGGTGCAGGATATCCTCTATGTACAGTTTATGGGTGCAGGATATCCTCTATGTACAGTGTATGGGTGCAGGATATCCCCTATGTACAGTGTATGGGTGCAGGATATCCTCTATGTACAGTGTATGGGTGCAGGATATCCCCTATGTACAGTGTATGGGTGCAGGATATCCCCTATGTACAGTGTATGGGTGCAGGATATCCCCTATGTACAGTGTATGTTTGCAGGATATCCCCTATGTACAGTGTATGGGTGCAGGATATCCTCTATGTACGTGCAGTGTATGAAAGACAGTGTGATAGGGGAGCAGGATCTCCTCTTCTCTATACACAATGATATATATATATATATATATATATATATATATATATAGAGCAAGTGATGAAGAGGGTTGGAGTGATGTAAAAGTGTGGAGATCAGTGATCTTTAGGGACAGGGGATGTATAAAGGTATAGAGCAGTGATATGTAGGAAGTAGGAGATGCATAGGGTGGAGAGTAATCATATATAGGAGTAGGGGATGTATAGGGGTGGAGAGCAGTGATATATTGGGGGCATATGGGTGGAGACAAGCATTATAGGGGGCAGGTGATGTAAAGGGTTAGAGAATTGTGATATATAGGGGCAGGGGATCTATAGGGTTAGTGAATAGTGATATATAGGGGCAGGGGATCTATAGGGTGTGGCAAGCACTAATGTATAGCTGTGGAAAGCAGTGATATATGGCATACAGTTGATGTATGGTGGTGAAAGGTGGTAATATATAGGAGAGGAGTGATATATGGTGCAGGTGATATATATGGATAAAGAGCAGTGATACATAGGGGCATTGTACAGAGGTGGAGAAAAGTGATTTATGGAAACGGTTAATGAATAGGGCAAGAGCAGTGATTTATGGATGGTGGAGAGTAGCGATGTATACAGGGCAGGCATTGTATACACTCACTGTCGGGGTCCCGCAGGGCTTGGCACCCTTCTCTTCCCCCTGCTGTTAGGTTCCCAGGGCTCGGTCCTCGGCCCCCTCATCTACTCACTGTCTGGATCCCCCAGGGCTCGGCCCCCTACTCTTCCCCTTGCTGTTGGGGTCCCCCAGAGTTCAGCCCCCTCCCCTCCTCTTCCCTTGCTGTTGGAGTCCCCCAGTGCTCGGTCATCGGCCCCCTACTCTCCTATTCCCCTTGCTGTTGAGGTCCCCCAGTGCTCGGTCATCGGCCCCCTGCTCTCCTATTCCCCTTGCTGTTGGGGTCCCCCAGGGCTTGGTCCTTGGCCCCTCCTCTTTTCACTTTGCTGTTGGGGTCCCCCAGGGCTCGGTCCTCGGCCCCTTCTCTCCTCGTTGCCTGGATCCCCCAGGGCTCGGCCCCCTCTTCCCATTGCTGTTGTGGTCCCCCAGTGCTTGGTCCTCGGCCCCCTCCCCTCCTCTTCCCTTGCTGTTGGAGTCCCCCAGTGCTCGGTCATCGGCCCCCTACTCTCCTATTCCCCTTGCTGTTGAGGTCCCCCAGTGCTCGGTCATCGGCCCCCTGCTCTCCTATTCCCCTTGCTGTTGGGGTCCCCCAGGGCTCGGTCCTTGGCCCCTCCTCTTTTCACTTTGCTGTTGGGGTCCCCCAGGGCTCGGTCCTCGGCCCCTTCTCTCCTCGTTGCCTGGATCCCCCAGGGCTCGGCCCCCTCTTCCCATTGCTGTTGTGGTCCCCCAGTGCTTGGTCCTCGGCCCCCTGCTCTCCTCTTCCCCTTGCTGTTGTGGTCCCCCAGTGCTTGGTCCTCGGCCCCCTGCTTTCCTCTTCCTGTTGAGGTCCCCCAGGGCACGGTCCTCGGTCCTTCCTCTTCTCCTTGCTGTTGGGGTCCCCCAGGAACGGTCCTTGGCTCCTCCTCTTTGGCTTGATTATTACAACTCGTTGCTGATCGGCCCCCCCCTGCACCAGACTCTACCCCCTCCAATCCATCCTGAATGCGGCAGCCAGGCTCATCTTCCTGTCCAGCCGCTACTCGGACGCCTCTGCCCTGTGGCGGTCACTGCACTGGCTGCCCGTTACATACAGAATACAGTTCACACTCACCACCCTCATCCACAAAGCCCTCCACAGTGCAGCGCCCCCTATATTGTATCCCTCATCCACAGCACCGCGCCCCCCTATATTGTATCCCTCATCCACAGCGCAGCGCCCCCCTATATTGTATCCGTCATCCACAGCGCAGCGCCCCTATATTGTATCCCTCATCCACAGCGCAGCGCCCCCCTATATTGTATCCCTCATCCACAGCGCAGCGCCCCACTACATTGTATCCCTCATCCACAGCGCAGCGCCCCCCTATATTGTATCCCTCATCCACAGTGCAGCGCCCCCCTATATTGTATCCCTCATCCACAGCGCAGCGCCCCACTACATTGTATCCCTCATCCACAGCACAGCGCCCCCCTATATTGTATCCGTCATCCACAGCGCAGCGCCCCTATATTGTATCCCTCATCCACAGCGCAGCGCCCCCCTATATTGTATCCCTCATCCACAGCGCAGCGCCCCCCTATATTGTATCCCTCATCCACAGCGCAGCGCCCCCCTATATTGTATCCCTCATCCACAGTGCAGCGCCCCCCTATATTGTATCCCTCATCCACAGCGCAGCGCCCCCTATATTGTATCCCTCATCCACAGCGCAGCGCCCCCCTATATTGTATCCCTCATCCACAGCGCAGCGCCCCCCTATATTGTATCCCTCATCCACAGCGCAGCGCCCCCCTATATTGTATCCCTCATCCACAGCGCAGCGCCCCCCTATATTGTATCTCTCATCCACAGCACAACGCCCCCCTATATCGCCTCCCTCATCCACAGTGCAGCGCCCCCTATATTGTATCCCTCATCCACAGCGCAGCGCCCCCCTACATTGTATCCCTCATCCACAGCGCAGCGCCCCCTACATTGTATCCCTCATCCACAGCACTGCCCTACATTGTATCGCTCATCCACAGCACAGCGCCCCCCTATATTGTATCCCTCATCCACAGCACCGCGCCCCCCTACATTGTATCCCTCATCCACAGCGCAGCGCCCCCCTATATTGTATCCCTCATCCACAGCACAGCGCCCCCGTATATTGTATCCCTCATCCACAGCACAGCGCCCCCCTATATTGTATCCCTCATCCACAGCACCGCCCTACATTGTATCCCTCATCCACAGTGCAGCGCCCCCCTATATTGTATCCCTCATCCACAGCGCAGCACTACCCTACATTGTATCCCTCATCCATAAAGCCCTCCACAGCACCGCCCTACATTGTATCACTCATCCACAGCGCCCCCTACATTGTATCCCTCATCCACAGCACCGACCTATATTGTATCCCTCATCCACAGCACCGCACCGCTCTACATTGTATCCCTCATCCACAGCGCCGCCCTACATTGTATCCCTCATCCACAGCACCGCGCCGCCCTACATTGTATCCCTCATCCACAGCACCGCGCTACCCTACATTGTATCTCTCATCCACAGCACCGCCCTGCCCTACATTGTATCCCTCAGCCACAGCACCGCACTGCCCTACATTGTATCCCTCAGCCACAGAACCGCACCGCCCTACATTGTATCCCTCATCCAAAGCACAGCGCCACCCTACATTGTATCCCCCATCCACAGCACCGCGCCGCCCTACATTGTATCCCTCATCCACAGCGCCGCGCCGCCCTACATTGTATCCCTCATCCACAGCACCACGCCGCCCTACATTGTATCCCTCAGCCACAGAACCGCACCGCCCTACATTGTATCCCTCATCCACAGCACCCCGCTGCCCTACATTGTATCCCTCATCCACAGCACCGCGCCGCCCTACATTGTATCCCTCATCCACAGCACCGCCCTACATTGTATACCTCATCCACAGCACCGCACTGCCCTACATTGTATCGCTCATCCACAGCACCACGCCGCCCTACATTGTATCCCTCAGCCACAGAACCGCGCCGCCCTACATTGTATCCCTCATCCACAGCGCCGCGCCGCCCTACATTGTATCCCTCATTCACAGCGCCACCCTACATTGTATCCCTCATCCACAGCACCGTGCCGCCCTACATTGTATCCCTCATCCACAGCACCGCGCCGCCCTACATTGTATCCCTCATCCACAGCACCACGCCGCCCTACATTGTATCCCTCATCCACAGCACCGCGCTGCCCTACATTGTATCCCTCATCCACAGCACCGCGCTGCCCTACATTGTATCCCTCATCCACAGCACCGCGCTGCCCTATATTGTATCCCACATCCACAGCACCCACCTACATTGTATCCCTCATCCACAGAACCGCACCGCCCTACATTGTATCCCATATTCACAGCACCGCGCCGCCCTACATTGTATCCCTCATCCACAGCACCGCGCCGCCCTACATTGTATCCCTCATCCACAGCACCGCCCCGCCCTACATTGTATCCCTCATCCACAGCACCGCCCCGCCCTACATTGTATCCCTCATCCACAGCACCGCCCCGCCCTACATTGTATCCCATATCCACAGCACCGCGCCACCCTACATTGTATCCCTCATCCACAGCACCACGCCGCCCTACATTGTATCCCTCATCCACAGCACCGCGCTACCCTACATTGTATCCCTCATCCACAGCACCGTGCCGCCCTACATTGTATCCTTCATCCACAGCACCGCGCTGCCCTACATTGCATCACTGATCCACAGCACCGCACCACCCTACATTGTATCCCTCATACACAACAACGCACTACATTGTATCCCTCATCCACAGCACCCACCTACATTGTATCCCTCATCCACAGCACCGCACCGCCCTACATTGTATCCCATATCCACAGCACCGCGCCACCCTACATTGTATCCCTCATCCACAGCACCGTGCCGCCCTACATTGTATCCCTCATCCACAGCACCGCGCCGCCCTACATTGTATCCCTCATCCACAGCACCATGCCGCCCTACATTGTATCCCTCATCCACAGCACCGCGCCGTCCTACATTGTATCCCTCATCCACAGCACCGCCCTACATTGTATCCCTCATCCACAGCACCCACCTACATTGTATCCCTCATCCACAGAACCGCACCGCCCTACATTGTATCCCTCATCCACAGCACCGCGCCACCCTACATTGTATCCCTCATCCACAGCACCGCGCCACCCTACATTGTATCCCTCATCCACAGCACCGCGCCACCCTACATTGTATCCCTCATCCACAGCACCGCCCCGCCCTACATTGTATCCTTCATCCATAGCACCGCGCTGCCCTACATTGTATCCTTCATCCACAGCACCGCGCTGCCCTACATTGTATCCCTCATCCACAGCACCGCGCTGCCCTATATTGTATCCCTCATCCACAGCACCGCCCTACATTGTATCCCTCATCCACAGCACCGCCCTACATTGTATCCCATATCCACAGCACAGCACCGCCCTACATTGTATCCCTCCATCCACAGCACCGCCCCGCCCTACATTGTATCCCTCATCCACAGCACCGCACCGCCCTACATTGTATCCCATATCCACAGCACCGCGCCACCCTACATTGTATCCCTCATCCACAGCACCGTGCCGCCCTACATTGTATCCCTCATCCACAGCACCGCGCTGCCCCACATTGTATCCCTCATCCACAGCACCACGCCGCCCTACATTGTATCCCTCATCCACAGCACCGTGCCGCCCTACATTGTATCCCTCATCCACAGCACCGCGCCACCCTACATTGTATCCCTCATCCACAGCACCGCGCCACCCTACATTGTATCCCTAATCCACAGCACCGCCCCGCCCTACATTGTATCCTTCATCCACAGCACCGCGCTGCCCTACATTGTATCCTTCATCCACAGCACCGCGCTGCCCTACATTGTATCCCTCATCCACAGCACCGCGCTGCCCTATATTGTATCCCTCATCCACAGCACCGCCCTACATTGTATCCCTCATCCACAGCACCGCCCTACATTGTATCCCATATCCACAGCACAGCGCCGCCCTACATTGTATCCCTCATCCACAGCACCGCCCCGCCCTACATTGTATCCCTCATCCACAGCACCGCACCGCCCTACATTGTATCCCATATCCACAGCACTGCGCCACCCTACATTGTATCCCTCATCCACAGCACCGCGCTACCCTACATTGTATCCCTCATCCACAGCACCGTGCCGCCCTACATTGTATCCTTCATCCACAGCACCGCGCTGCCCTACATTGCATCACTGATCCACAGCACCGCACCACCCTACATTGTATCCCTCATACACAACAACGCACTACATTGTATCCCTCATCCACAGCACCCACCTACATTGTATCCCTCATCCACAGCACCGCACCGCCCTACATTGTATCCCATATCCACAGCACCGCGCCACCCTACATTGTATCCCTCATCCACAGCACCGTGCCGCCCTACATTGTATCCCTCATCCACAGCACCGCGCCGCCCTACATTGTATCCCTCATCCACAGCACCATGCCGCCCTACATTGTATCCCTCATCCACAGCACCGCGCCGTCCTACATTGTATCCCTCATCCACAGCACCGCCCTACATTGTATCCCTCATCCACAGCACCCACCTACATTGTATCCCTCATCCACAGAACCGCACCGCCCTACATTGTATCCCTCATCCACAGCACCGCGCCACCCTACATTGTATCCCTCATCCACAGCACCGCGCCACCCTACATTGTATCCCTCATCCACAGCACCGCGCCACCCTACATTGTATCCCTCATCCACAGCACCGCCCCGCCCTACATTGTATCCTTCATCCATAGCACCGCGCTGCCCTACATTGTATCCTTCATCCACAGCACCGCGCTGCCCTACATTGTATCCCTCATCCACAGCACCGCGCTGCCCTATATTGTATCCCTCATCCACAGCACCGCCCTACATTGTATCCCTCATCCACAGCACCGCCCTACATTGTATCCCATATCCACAGCACAGCACCGCCCTACATTGTATCCCTCCATCCACAGCACCGCCCCGCCCTACATTGTATCCCTCATCCACAGCACCGCACCGCCCTACATTGTATCCCATATCCACAGCACCGCGCCACCCTACATTGTATCCCTCATCCACAGCACCGTGCCGCCCTACATTGTATCCCTCATCCACAGCACCGCGCTGCCCCACATTGTATCCCTCATCCACAGCACCACGCCGCCCTACATTGTATCCCTCATCCACAGCACCGTGCCGCCCTACATTGTATCCCTCATCCACAGCACCGCGCCACCCTACATTGTATCCCTCATCCACAGCACCGCGCCACCCTACATTGTATCCCTAATCCACAGCACCGCCCCGCCCTACATTGTATCCTTCATCCACAGCACCGCGCTGCCCTACATTGTATCCTTCATCCACAGCACCGCGCTGCCCTACATTGTATCCCTCATCCACAGCACCGCGCTGCCCTATATTGTATCCCTCATCCACAGCACCGCCCTACATTGTATCCCTCATCCACAGCACCGCCCTACATTGTATCCCATATCCACAGCACAGCGCCGCCCTACATTGTATCCCTCATCCACAGCACCGCCCCGCCCTACATTGTATCCCTCATCCACAGCACCGCACCGCCCTACATTGTATCCCATATCCACAGCACTGCGCCACCCTACATTGTATCCCTCATCCACAGCACCGTGCCGCCCTACATTGTATCCCTCATCCACAGCACCGCGCCGCCCCACATTGTATCCCTCATCCACAGCACCACGCCGCCCTACATTGTATCCCTCATCCACAGCACCGTGCCGCCCTACATTGTATCCCTCATCCACAGCACCGCCCTACATTGTTTCCCTCATCCACAGCACCCACCTACATTGTATCCCTCATCCACAGAACCGCACCGCCCTACATTGTATCCCTCATCCACAGCACCACGACGTCCTACATTGTATCCCTCATCCACAGCACCGCGCTGCCCTATATTGTATCCCTCATCTACAGCACCGCCCTACATTGTATCCCTCATCCACAGCACAGTGCCGCCCTACATTCTATCCCTCATCCACAGCACCGCGCCAGCCTACATTGTATCCCTCATCCACAGCACCGCGCCGCCCTACATTGTATCCCTCATCCACAGCACTGTGCCTCCCCACATTGTATCCTTCAACCACAGCACCGCGCCTACATTGTATCCCTCATCCACATCACCCCGCCGCCCTACATTGTATCCCTCATCCAGAGCGCGGCGCCGCCTTACATTGTATCCCTCAACCACAGCACCGCGCCGCCCTACATTGTATCCCTCAACCACAGCACCGCGCCGCCCTACATTGTATCCCTCATCCACAGCACCGCGCCGCCCTACATTGTATCCCTCAACCACAGCACCGCGCCGCCCTACATTGTATCCCTCATCCACAGCACCGCGCCACCCTACATTGTATCCCTCAACCACAGCACCACCCCGCCCTACATTGTATCCCTCATCCACAGCACCGCGCCGCCCTACATTGTATCGCTCATCCACAGCACCGCGCCGCCCTACATTGTATCCCTCATCCACAGCTCGGCCCTACATTGTATCCCTCATCCACAGCACCGCGCCGCCCTACATTGTATCCCTCATCCACAGCACCGCGCCGCCCTACATTGTATCCCTCATCCACAGCACCGCGCCGCCCTACATTGTATCCCTCATCCACAGCCCCGCCCTACATTGTATCCCTCATCCACAGCACTGTGCCGCCCTACATTGTATCCCTCATCCAGAGCGCGGCGCCGCCTTACATTGTATCCCTCATCCACAGCGCCGCCCTACATTGTATCCCTCATCCACAGCACCGCGCCGCCCTACATTGTATCCCTCATCCACAGCACCGCGCTGCCCTACATTGTATCCCTCATCCACAGCACCGCGCCGCCCTACATTGTATCCCTCATCCACAGCTCCGCCCTACATTGTATCCCTCATCCACAGCACCGCCCTACATTGTATCCCTCATCCACAGCACCGCGCCGCCCTACATTGTATCCCTCATCCACAGCACTGCCCTACATTGTATCCCTCATCCACAGCACCGCGCCGCCCTACATTGTATCCCTCATCCACAGCACCGCGCCGCCCTACATTGTATCCCTCATCCACAGCACCGCACCGACCTACATTGTATCCCTCATCCACCACACCGCACCGACCTACATTGTATCCCTCATCCACCACACCGCACCGACCTACATTGTATCCCTCATCCACAGCACCGCTCTACATTGTATCCCTCATCCACAGCACTGCGCCGCCCTACATTGTATCCCTCATCCACAGCACTGCCCCGCCCTACATTGTATCCCTCATCCACAGCACCGCACCGCCCTACATTGTATCCCTCATCCACAGCACCGCGCCGCCCCACATTGTATACCTCATCCACAGCACCACGCCGCCCTACATTGTATCCCTCATCCACAGCACCGTGCCGCCCTACATTGTATCCCTCATCCACAGCACCGCCCTACATTGTTTCCCTCATCCACAGCACCCACCTACATTGTATCCCTCATCCACAGAACCGCACCGCCCTACATTGTATCCCTCATCCACAGCACCACGACGTCCTACATTGTATCCCTCATCCACAGCACCGCGCTGCCCTATATTGTATCCCTCATCTACAGCACCGCCCTACATTGTATCCCTCATCCACAGCACCGCGCCACCCTACATTGTGTCCCTCATCCACAGCACCGCACCCCCCTATATTGTATCCCTCCTCCACAGCACCGCACCACCCTACATTGTATCCCTCATCCACAGCACCGCGCCGCCCTACATTGTATCCCTCATCCACAGCACTGTGCCTCCCCACATTGTATCCTTCAACCACAGCACCGCGCCTACATTGTATCCCTCATCCACATCACCCCGCCGCCCTACATTGTATCCCTCATCCAGAGCGCGGCGCCGCCTTACATTGTATCCCTCAACCACAGCACCGCGCCGCCCTACATTGTATCCCTCAACCACAGCACCGCGCCGCCCTACATTGTATCCCTCATCCACAGCACCGCGCCGCCCTACATTGTATCCCTCACTCACAGCACCGCGCCACCCTACATTGTATCTCTCAACCACAGCACCACCCCACCCTACATTGTATCCCTCATCCACAGCACCGCGCCGCCCTACATTGTATCCCTCATCCACATCACCGCGCCGCCCTACATTGTATCCCTCATCCACAGCACCGCGCCGCCCTACATTGTATCCCTCATCCACAGCTCCGCCCTACATTGTATCCCTCATCCACAGCACCGCGCCGCCCTACATTGTATCCCTCATCCACAGCACCGCGCCGCCCTACATTGTATCCCTCATCCACAGCACCGCGCCGCCCTACATTGTATCCCTCATCCACAGCACCGCGCCGCCCTACATTGTATCCCTCATCCACAGCTCCGCCCTACATTGTATCCCTCATCCACAGCACTGTGCCGCCCTACATTGTATCCCTCATCCAGAGCGCGGCGCCGCCTTACATTGTATCCCTCATCCACAGCGCCGCCCTACATTGTATCCCTCATCCACAGCACCGCGCCGCCCTACATTGTATCCCTCATCCACAGCACCGCGCTGCCCTACATTGTATCCCTCATCCACAGCACCGTGCCGCCCTACATTGTATCCCTCATCCACAGCTCCGCCCTACATTGTATCCCTCATCCACAGCACCGCCCTACATTGTATCCCTCATCCACAGCACCGCGCCGCCCTACATTGTATCCCTCATCCACAGCACTGCGCCGCCCTACATTGTATCCCTCATCCACAGCACCGCGCCGCCCTACATTGTATCCCTCATCCACAGCACCGCGCCGCCCTACATTGTATCCCTCATCCACAGCACCGCCCTACATTGTATCCCTCATCCACAGCACCGCGCCGCCCTACATTGTATCCCTCATCCACAGCACTGCACCCCCTACATTGTATCCCTCATCCACAGCACCGCGCCGCCCTACATTGTATCCCTCATCCACAGCCCTGCGCCGCCCTACATTGTATCCCTCATCCACCACACCGCACCGACCTACATTGTATCCCTCATCCACCACACCGCACCGACCTACATTGTATCCCTCATCCACAGCACCGCTCTACATTGTATCCCTCATCCACCACACCACGCTGCCCAACATTGTATCCCTCATCCACAGCACCGCACCGCTCTACATTGTATCCCTCATCCACAGCACCGCGCCGCCCTACATTGTATCCCTCATCCACAGCACCGTGCCGCCCTACATTGTATCCCTCATCCACAGCACCGCGCCGCCCTACATTGTATCCCTCATCCACCACACCGCGCCGCTCTACATTGTATCCCTCATCCACAGCACCGCGCCGCCCTATTATTATAGCGGTGGACAGCAGTGGTATTTAAGTGATGTATAGGGGTGTACAACAGAAATACATAGTGAGCAGGGGATGTATAAGGGTGGTAAGCATTGATTTATAGGGAGCAGGGGATATATAGGGGTGGAGAGCAGTGATATATAGAGTGCAGGGGTGGAGAAAAAGGATATATAGGAGACAGGTTATACGTAGGAATGGAGATTAGTGACATATGGAGCAAGAGATGTATAGGGACAAAGAGCAGTGATTTAAAGGGATGTAAAGGCAGCGGAGAACAGTGATAAATAGGAGTCAAGGGATGTATAGGGGTGGAGAGCAATTATATATACAGAGTAGGTGATGTGTAGGCGTGAAGAGCACTGATATATAGGGGACAGGTGATAAGTAGGAGTGGAGATTAGTGACATATGCAGCAAGAGATGTATAGGGGTGGGGAGTAGTGATGTAAAATGAGCAGTGGATATATAAGGGTTGCAGAGCAGTCATATATAGGTACAGGGGAGGGATAATGTCACATGTGCAGAGGATGCATAGGGAGGGAGAACAGTCATATAGGTGGCATAGGGGTGGAAAGCAGTAATTTATGAACACAGGTGAATGATAGGGGTCGAGAGCAGTGATATATAGGGACAGGGAATGTATAGGGGTTGAGAGCAGTGATATATAGGGGCAGGGAATGTATAGGGGTTGAGAGCCGTGATATATAGGGACAGGGAATGTATAGGGGTCGAGAGCCGTGATATATAGGGACAGGGAATGTATAGGGGTCGAGAGCCGTGATATATAGGGGCAGGGAATGTATAGGGGTAGAGAGCAGTGATTTATGGATACAGGTAAAGTATGGTATGGAAGGCAGTGATTTCTGGATATTGGTGACACATAGGGGTGGAAAGCAGTGATAAATAGGGTGCATGGTATGTATAGGGGTAGAGAGAAGTAATATATAGGGGATATGTGATATATACGAATGGGGATTAGTGGCATATGGAGCACGAGATGTATAGGGACTAATAGCAGTGAAATATAGGGACAAGGGGTGTATAGGGCTGGAGAGCAATGATATATACGGGTGGAGAGAAGTGATATATAGGGGGCAAGGGATGTATAGGTGTGTAGAGCAGTGACATGTAGAGGGCAGGGGATGTATAGGATTGGAGGGCATTGATATATAGAGGGCAGGGGTGTAAAGGGACAGAGCAGTGACATAAGTGTAGGGGATGTATAGGGGGCAGGAGATGTATAGAGATGGGGAGCAGTCATATAGGTGCATGGGATGTATAGAAGTTGAGAGCAGTGGTATATAGGGGTAAGGGAAGTATAGGGTAGAGAGCAGTGATATGTAGAGGGGGGATGTATGGGATGGAGAAAAGTCATATATAGGGGGCAGGTATGTATAGGGGTAGAAAGCAGTGATATATAGAGGGCAGGGGATGTATCAGGTGGAGAGCAGTGATATATAGGGGCAGATGAAGTATAGGGGTGGAGAGCAGTGATATATAAAGGCAGGGGATGTATAGCAGAGGAGAACAGTGATATAGGGGCAAATGCTGTATAGGGTTGGAGAGCAGTGATATACAGGAGCAATGGTATATAGTGGGCAGGGGGTGTATAGGGGTGGAGGGCAGTGGTATATAGGGGGCAGGGGATGTAGAGCAGAGATATATAAGGGCAGATGATTTAGAAGGGTGCAAAGCAGTGACAGACAGATTATGTATAGGGGCAGAGAGCAGTGATGTATAGGGTGCATGGGATGTATAGGGATGGGGAGCAGTGATATAGGGTACAGGGGATGTATAGGGCAGAAAGCAGTGACATATAGGGTTCAGGGGATGTATAGGGTTGGAGAGCACTGATATATAGGAACAGTTGTATATAGGGGTGGAGAAGTGATATATAGGGGCAGAGGATTATAGGGGTGGAGAGCGGTCATATATAGGGTGCAGGGGATGCATAGGGACGGAGTGCAGTAATATACAGAATCAGTAGTATGTAGTGGGGCAATGGATGTATAAAGGTGGAAAGCAGTGATATACAGGGCCAGAGGGTGTATAGGGGTGGAGAGCAGATATATATGGGTGCAGGGGATGTATACGGGTGGAGAGCAGATAAATATATAGGTGCAGGGAATGTATAGGGGTGGAAAGCAGTGATATATATAATGGCAAAGGATATATAGGGTAGATAATGTATAGGGGTGGAGAGCAGTGGTATATAGTGGGCAATGGGCGTATTGGGGCGGAGAGCAGTGACGTATATGGGCAGGGGATGTATATGGACAGAGAGTAGTAATATATATGTGGGGCAGGGGATGTATAGGGGTACAGAGCAGTGATATATAGCGGCAGGGAATGTATAGGGGTGGGGAGCACTGAAATACAGGGTGCAGGGGATATATAGGGGGAGGAGAGCAGTGATATATAAAAGCAGTAGTATATATGGTGCAGGGAATGCATAGTGGTGGAAAGCAGTAATTTCGGGATATTGGTGACAAAAGAAAGTGGAGAGCAGTGATATATATGTGCAGGAGATGTATTGCAGCGAAACACAGTGATATATAGAGTGCAGGGAATGTATAGTGATGAAGAGCAGTGATATATAGGGGCGGAGAGCACTGATATATAGGGTGCAGGGGATGTATAGGGCAGAATGTGACATGGGGTGCAGGGATGTATAGGGGGTTGAGAGCACCGATATATAGGAACAGTGGTATATAGGGGTGGAGAGCGGTGATATATAGGGTGCAGGGGATGTATAGGGACGGAGAGCAGTAATATATAGAAGCAGAAGTATATAGTGGACAATGGATGTATAGGGGCGGAAAGCAGTCATATACAGGGGCAGAGAATGTATAGGGGGTGGAGAGCAGTGCTATATAGAGGCAGGGGATTATAGAGGTGGAGAGCAGTGATATATAGGTGCAGGAGATGCATAGGGGTAGCGAGCAGTAATATGTAGGGGCAGGGGGATGTATAAGCGGAGGAGATCAGTTATATAGACTGTAGGGGGTGTATAGTGATGGAGAGCATCGATATATAGGGGCAGGGAATGTATAAGGGACAGAGCAGTGATATATAGGGTTCAGGGGATGTATACGGATTGGCAGCAGTGATATATAGGAGTAGAGGATGTATAAGGTGGAGAGCAGTGATATATAGGTGCAGAAGATGTATAGGGTGGAGAGAAGTGATACATAGGGGTAGGTGATGTGTAGTGCAGTGTACAGTGATATGTAGGGTGCAGGGGATGTATAGTGATTGAGAGTAGTGATATATAGGGGCAGATGATGTCTAGGGGTGGAGAGCAGTGATATATAGGGTTGAAGAGCAGTGATATACAGGGGCAGGGAATGTATAGGGGTAGAGAGCAGTGATATATAGTAGTGGTATATAGGGTGCAGGAGATGAATAGGGGTGGGGAGTAGTGGAATATAGGGGCAGAGGATTTATAGTGGTGGAGAGCAGTGATATATGTGCAGGGGATGTATATGGGTGGAGAGCAATGGTATATAGTTGCAGAGGATGTATAGGGGTGGAAAGCAGTGGTATATAGGGGGCAGGGGATGTATAGGGGGTGGAGAGCAGTGGTATATAGGGGCAGTGAAATATAGGAGCAGTGATATATAGGATACAGGGGATGTATAGGAGTGGAGAGCAGTGATGCATAGGTGTAGGGGATGTAAAGGGTTGGAGAACAGTGATATATTTGGGGCAGGGGATTATAGGGGCGGAAAGCAGTGGTATATAGGGGCAGATGATTTGTAGGGGGGAGCAGTGGTATATAAGGTGCTGGGGAAGCATAGGGGTGTAGAGAAGTGATAAATAGATGTGGTATATAGGGTGCAGGAGATGAATAGGGGTGGGGAGTAGTGGAATATAGGGGCAGAGGATTTATAGGGATGGAAAGCAGTGGTATATAGGGGCAGAGATGTATATGGGTGGAGAGCAGTGGTATATAGTGGCAGAAGATGTATAGGGATGGAAAGCAGTGGTATATAGGGGCAGGATGTATAGGGGTGGAGAGCATGAGATATAGGGTCAGAAGATACATAAGGAGTGGAGAGCAGTAATGCATAGGTGTAGGTGATGTAAAGGGGTGGAGAACAGTGATATATTTTGGGCAGGGGATTATAGGGGCGGAATCAGTGGTATATAGGGGCAGATGATGTGTAGGGGGGGGGAGCACTGGTATATAAGGTGCAGGGGATGCATAGGGGTGGAGATCAGTGATATATAGGGGCAGAGGATGCATAGGGGTGTAGAACAGTGATATATATGGGCAGGGAATGCATAGGGGTGTAGAGTAGTGATATATAGGGGCAGGGGATGCATAGGGGTGTAGAGCAGTCATCTATAGGGGCAGAGGATGCATAGGGGTGTAGAGCAGTGGTATATAGGAGCAGAGGATGCATAGGGGTGGAGAGCAGTGATATATAAGGCGGGCAGAGTATGCATAGGGGTGTAGAGCAGTGGTATATAGGGGCATGGGATGTATGGGGGTGTAGAGCAGGGGTATATAGGGGCAGGAGATGCATAGGGGTGTAGAGCAGTGGCATATATAGGGGCAGGGGATGCATAGGGGTGTAGAGCAGTGGGTATAATAGGGGCAGGGGATGCATAGGGGTGTAGAGCAGTGGTGTATATATAGGGGCAGGGGATGTATAGGGGTGTAGAGCAGTGATATATATAGAGGCAGGGGATGCATAGGGGTGTAGAGCAGTGATATATAGGGGCAGGGGATGCATAGGGGTGTGGAGCAGTGATATATAGGGGCGGGGGATGCATAGGGGTGTAGAGCAGTGATATATATATAGGGACAGGGGATGTATAGGGGTGTAGAGCAGTAGTATATAGGGGCAGGGGATGCATAGGGGTGTAGAGCAGTGGTATATAGA
>NC_089837.1:535312989-535413014 GCF_035609145.1 Eleutherodactylus coqui | reverse complement strand
TTCTAGCGGCCCCAATAGTAGTAGTGCCTCCTCTAGTGTCCCAATAGTAGTAGTGCCTCCTGTAGTGGCCCCAATAGTAGTTGTGCCTCCTGTAGTGACCCCAATAGTAATAGTGCCTCCTCTAGTGGCCCCAATAGTAGTAGTGCCTCCTCTAGTGTCCCCAATAGTAGTCGTGCCTCCTGTAGTGGCCCCAATAGTAGTCGTGCCTCCTGTAGTGGCCCAATAGTAGTAGTGCCTCCTGTAGTGGCCCCAATAGTAGTAGTGCCTCCTGTAGTGGCCCCAATAGTAGTAGTGCCTCCTGTAGTGGCCCCAATAGTAGTAGTGCCTCCTGTAGTGGCCCCAATAGTAGTAGTGCCTCCTGTAGTGGCCCCAATAGTAGTAGTGCCTCCTGTAGTGGCCCCAATAGTAGTAGTGCCTCCTGTAGTGGCCCCAATAGTAGTTGTGCCTCCTCTAGTGGCCCCAATAGTAGTAGTGCCTCCTCTAGTGTCCCCAATAGTAGTAGTGCCTCCTGTAGTGGCCCCAATAGTAGTTGTGCCTCTGTAGTGACCCCAATAGTAGTAGTGCCTCCTGTAGTGGCCCCAATAGTAGTAGTGCCTCCTGTAGTGGCCCCAATAGTAGTAGTGCCTCCTGTAGTGGCCCCAATAGTAGTAGTGCCTCCTGTAGTGGCCCCAATAGTAGTAGTGCCTCCTGTAGTGGCCCCAATAGTAGTAGTGCCTCCTGTAGTGGCCCCAATAGTAGTAGTGCCTCCTGTAGTGGCCCCAATAGTAGTAGTGCCTCCTGTAGTGGCCCCAATAGTAGTTGTGCCTCCTCTAGTGGCCCCAATAGTAGTAGTGCCTCCTCTAGTGGCCCAATAGTAGTAGTGCCTCCTGTAGTGGCCCCAATAGTAGTTGTGCCTCCTGTAGTGACCCAATAGTAGTAGTGCCTCCTGTAGTGGCCCCAATAGTAGTAGTGCCTCCTGTAGTGACCCCAATAGTAGTAGTGCCTCCTGTAGTGACCCCAATAGTAGTAGTGCCTCCTGTAGTGGCCCCAATAGCAGTAGTGCCTCCTGTAGTGGCCCCAATAGTAGTAGTGCCTCCTGTAGTGGCCCCAATAGTAGTAGTGCCTCCTGTAGTGGCCCCAATAGTAGTAGTGCCTCCTGTAGTGGCCCCAATAGTAGTAGTGTCTCCTCTAGTGGCCCCAATAGTAGTAGTGCCTCCTGTAGTGGCCCCAATAGTAGTAGTGCCTCCTGTAGTGGCCCCAATAGTAGTAGTGTCTCCTCTAGTGGCCCCAATAGTAGTAGTGCCTCCTGTAGTGGCCCCAATAGCAGTAGTGCCTCCTGTAGTGGCCCCAATAGTAGTAGTGACCCCCGTAGTGGGGATAATAGTAGTAGTGACCCCTGTAGTGGCCCCAATAGTAGTAGTGCCTCCTCTAGTGGCCCCAATAGTAGTAGTGACCCTGTAGTGGGGATAATAGTAGTAGTGACACCTGTAGTGGCCCCAATAGTAGTAGTGACCCCTGTAGTGGCCCAATAGTAGTAGTGCCCACTGTAGTGGCCCCAATAGTAGTAGTGCCTCCTGTAGTGGCCCCAATAGTAGAAGTGCCTCCTCTAGTGACCCCAATAGTAGTAGTGCCTCCTGTAGTGACCCCAATAGTAGTAGTGCCTCCTGTAGTGGCCCCAATAGTAGTAGTGCCTCCTGTAGGGGCCCCAATAGTAGTAGTGCCTCCTGTAGTGACCCCAATAGTAGTAGTGCCTGCTCTAGTGCCCCAATAGTAGTAGTGCCTCCTGTAGTGGCCCCAATAGTAGTAGTGACCCCCGTAGTGGGGATAATAGTAGTAGTGACCCCCTGTAGTGGCCCCAATAGTAGTAGTGCCTCCTCTAGTGGCCCCAATAGTAGTAGTGACCCCTGTAGTGGGATAATAGTAGTAGTGACACCTGTAGTGGCCCCAATAGTAGTAGTGACCCCTGTAGTGGCCCCAATAGTAGTAGTGCCCACTGTAGTGGCCCCAATAGTAGTAGTGCCCACTGTAGTGGCCCCAATAGGAGTAGTCCCCCCTGTAGTGACCCCAATAGTAGAAGTGCGCTCTGTAGTAAGGATAATAGTAATAGTGCCCCCTGTAGTGGCCCCAATAGTAACCTTTAGTGGTCTCAGTAGTAATACTGGTCCTGTTAGTGGCCCCAGTTTTCATAGTAGTCCCCATAGTAGTAAGGCCCATAGTGGCCCCAGTAGTAATAGGGCTTTATAGTGTCAATCATGTCGCTCATAGTAGTCCCAGTTAATAATAATAATAATAATAATCTTTATTTGTACAGCGCCAACATATTCCGCAGCGCTTACATAGACAGGGGGGATACAGAAAGACAAAAGTACAAAAAATTACAGAACCACGGTTACATAGTAATCAGCTGATGGAGACAATAGGGGTGAGGGTCCTGCTCCAACCAGCTTACATACTACAAGTAATGGGGGGATACAGAAGGTAAAGGGCTGGAGATGTGCACAGTATGGCGGGGTGGAGAGTGAGGGATTCTATACACAAACAATGGTCAGATGTTTGGCCGTGTGATGGCAGTATCATTATGACTGCAGGGGCAGTTTATGACAGCTAGCAGGGAGTGCAGTCAGTAGGTCAGGGAGCATGTTATCAGGTGGCATACAGAGAAGTCGGTTTAGAGTATGCGGTATGCTCCCTGAAAAGGTGCGTTTTTAGAGCACGCCTAAAGTTCTGCGAGTCCTGGATTGCCCGGGTATCCTTTGGTAATGCGTTCCAGAGGGCTGGTGCTGCTCTGAGAAATCTTGGAGGCGGGAGCGAGAAGTTCGAATTAGAGGGGTGTGCAGTCTAGTTTCGTTTGCCGAGCGGAGAGCCCGGGCTGGGTGATGGATTGTGATGAGGGAGGCAATATAGGGGGGCGCTGCACTGTGAAGGGCTTTGTGGATTAGGGTAGTAAGTTTAAATTGAATTCTGTATGTAACGGGCAGCCAGTGCAGTGACCGCACAGGGCAGAGGCGCCCGAGTAGCGGCTGGACAGGAATATGAGCTGGGCTGCGGCATTCAGGATGGATTGGAGGGGGTAGAGTCTGGGCAGGGGAGGCCGATCAGCAGCGAGTTGTAATAATCGAGTCGTGAGTGGATGAGGGTAACAACAAGTGTTTTCAGCGTGTCTATGGTGAGAAAAGAGCGGATTCTTGTGATGTTCTTGAGGTGCAGCTGACATGTTCGGACCAGAGATTGGATGTAGGGGGTGAAGGAGAGATCGGAGTCGAATATGACCCCAAGGCAGCGGGCGTGTTGTCTAGGAGTTATGGTGCCACACCACTGAGATGGAGATGTCAGGATGAGGGTGGTTAGTGGAGGGTGGAAATACCAGTAAGTCAGTTTTAGAGAGTTTAGTTTTAGGTAGAGAGAGGACATGGTGTTAGAGACAGCAGACAGACAGTCGGTGATGTTTTGGAGGAAAGGTGCAGAGATGTCACGGGAAGAGGTATTATACAGTAGTATTATATATTACAGTAGTAATAGTGACCCCCATAGTGGCCTCAGGAGTAATAGTGACATTCATATTGGACGTCCAGCCAAGCAGCAACCCCGCAAGCAGAGCACTCACTCTGTCCGCAACTCCGTTTGGGCGGCCACCGCACTGTCATCAGCGACCGTGATATCTGGCCTCTTACCATGGCGTACGACAGTGTCTGTTTGCAGATCATAGACACCAGGGGAAGAGATTAGAGCCACAGCCTCTGATGAGAGCGCGGAGTGAGTGCACTGCTTGTTGAAATACTGCCCCGCCGGCTCACAGATGGCAATTACTTTTTACCAGCCATTAATGTGGATAATAATAAACAAATAGCAGCTGGGTAGCAACCCAAATCCCCTCTGAGGTCCTGCAGACTGCCCCCTGAGGCAACAGGATCTGGTTGGTTCGTGCAAGGAGCGCTCCTACATATAAAGAAATCTGCAAGAAAGGAGACTGTTGGCCGGGATTCTGCTCTACAAGAAGGTCGTAGGTCATTATGGGGTTCTGTGGACCATCTGCAGTGATGGAGGGTCTTCAGCCCAGATGTTGTCACCAGCTTAGGTGCACCATAACCACCTGCACATACTTATACTTGTTCACAACAGACTCCCAGTTGTCCCACCTTGACATATATAACTTGGGGGTTCTATACCCACAATGAACTTCACCTACACCAATTTGACCCAACCGCAAGGACCATGAAAGCTGCCATGACAAATGCCATCGAACACAGATCAAATCCACTTAGATGAAATGCAGTAATCTTCACTGTTGCATCCAAAACTGCTGCTGTTACCATGCGGCAGATGCTGGTCCTCCCGGGGCGGTGGTGTGCAGGGTCCCGCGGTCGGGGCACGTCCGCCTTGTTGTCCGGCTGCCGGGGGTGCGGGTGCCTGGCCGGCGTGGGAGGTGTGGTGCTGGTGGTGCCTGTGAGTGCAGCGGCCGTGCATGAGCTCCCTTTTATTCTGTTCTGTTGGAGTTGGCTTCTCCCTCTCTCCGCCCCTGGGGGGAGGCTTTTGTTTAAATGTCGAGCAGAGACTTGCAATCACTGCCAGTTATTGGTTTCCCTCAGTGTGCTAGCTAGTCTGCCTCTGTTGGTCTCCTGCCTCTGTCATCTTGTCTGCTATACTTTGCTGTTATCCGCCAGGTTTTTCCATCTGCCGCAGTTCTGCTTAGTATTGTTCATATTGGTTATTTACATCTGCCATCCTGTCGGTATTCTACCCTTTCCATCCAGGTACGCCAGCGTCCCTTTTCGGTCCCTAGTGAGAATAGAGATCGCCGCCCAATTGCCCGCCTGCGGTTTGCCAGAGTGGAGGCAAGTAGGCAGGGACAGGGGTTGTGGGTGAGATCTAGGGCACCCGGGCTGGCATATCAAGGATAGTATACCGTAACAGCTTCTTTCTGCGCCTACTGTAAATCCAGGAAAATAGCAGAGATTATAGCAATTAGAGATGAGCGAGCGTACTCGTTCGAGTATTAGGGTGTTCGAGATGCTCGTTACTCGTAACGAGTACCACGCGATGTTCGAGTTACTTTCACTTTCATCTCTGAGACGTTAGCGCACTTTTCTGCCCAATAGAAAGACAGGAAGGCATTACAACTTCCCCCTGCGACGTTCCAGCCCTATACCACCCCCCTGCAGTGAGTGGCTGGCGAGATCAGGTGTCACCCGAGTATATAAATCGGCCCCTCCCGCGGCTCGCCACAGATGCATTCTGACATAGAGGAGGGAAAGTGCTGCTGATGGTGGAGCTGCTATAGGGAGAGTGTTAGGAGTGATTTTAGGCTTCAAGAACCCCAACGGTCCTTCTTAGGCCATAGAAATCGCAGATCGCACCTATCTGCGATCTGCGATTCCTGTTCTCTTCTCTATATGCGCTCAATGGGGCCGGCGGCAGCAGCGCCGACCCCATTGAGAACATATAGAAGACAAATCATTCTTCTCTGCCACAGCTGTAACAGCTGTGGCAGAGAAGAACGATGTTTGCCCATTGAATTCAATGGAGCCAGTAATACAGCAGGTTCCACTGAAAGCAATGGGCTGCCGGCGATCGCAGGATGAATTGTCGGAAGGGCTTAAATATATAAGCCCTTACCTGCAATTCATCCAGAAATGTGTTACAATAAAAATATATATATACTATTACTTACCTTGTCCCGGCAGACGGAGTTCAGCCGCGGCGGCCGGCAGTGGGTGTGAAGGGGGTGTGAGTCAGACTCAGCGCTGAGCCAATCAGGGGGCAGGTCTGACTCACACCCCCTTCACACCCACTGTAGGCCGGCCGCGCTGAACTCCGTCTGCCGGGACAAGGTAAGTATATACCGTATATACTGGCGTATAAGACGACTTTTGAACCCCGAAAAATCTGCTCTGAAGTCGGGGTCGTCTTATACGCCGGTAATAC
The DNA here is from genome assembly GCF_035609145.1 of Eleutherodactylus coqui. Lineage (NCBI taxonomy): Eukaryota > Metazoa > Chordata > Amphibia > Anura > Eleutherodactylidae > Eleutherodactylus > Eleutherodactylus coqui. The sequence goes on along the minus strand of NC_089837.1, from coordinate 535,407,113 downwards.
AAAAAAAGAGTAATAGTGTCAAAAAAAAAATCATTACTCACCTTCCCCGGCGTTCTGCGACGCTGCTGCAGGCTATCGCTCCCTCCTGGTCCCTGGCAGAGCATTGCTTTCTGGACGCAGGGCTTGAAATCCCCGCCTCCAGAAAGCTACTGTGATTAGCTAACACACGCCGTCAGCCAATCACAGCCATTCAATGACATCATTGTCATTGGCTGTGATTGGCTGAAGGCACGTGTGTTTTCTGGAGGCGGGGATTTCAAGCCCTGCGTCCAGAAAGCAATGCTCTGCCGGGGACCAGGAGGGAGCGACATCCTGCAGCAGCGCCGCAGAACGCCGGGGGAAGTGAGTAATGATTTTTATTCTTTGCTCCGCTGTATTCCCGGCGTATAAGGTGACAGTTGGGGGGGTCGTCTTATACGCCCCGTCGCCTTATACGCCGGTATATACGGTATATTTTTTTTATTTTTACACATTTCTGGATGAATTGCAGGGAAGGGCTTATATATTTAAGCCCTTCCCGACAATTCATCCCGCGCAAAGCCCATTGCTTTCAGTGGAACCTGCTGTATTGCCGGCTCCATTGAATTCAATGTCTGAAGAGAAGTCAAATACAGACCACATCATTCTGTCTGCAAAAATTTTGGGGAGTATCCTGCATTCTGAGGACCTCCTAACAAAGCTTAAGAGAGACTACAAAAGTGACTCTTTCCTGAGTCGTTCTTATAAGGATGGTGAAGCTCTCATTCACGAATGGACTTTGGTGACGAGAACATCAACTATACGTTCCCGAGGCTGGTCAACTCAAAGTCCTCAACCGGGTCCATGATTCCAAGCTGGCCAGTTAACTTGGGGTCATAAAGACTCTGGAACTCCTGCTTCATTCCTGCTGGTGTCCTGACTGCAGGAAAGATGGGAAGAGGTATGTCACCTTTTGCGAGGTATGTGCTCGGAATAAGACGCTACAAGCTCACCCTCTAGGTTTCCTACAACCCTTTCCATTCCCACCCAGGCCATACGGGTCTACATCTATGGACTTAATTGTAGAGCTACCTCCTTCAAAAGGGATGACCACCATTCTTGTTGTCGTGGACTGACTCACTTAATCCCCATCAAAGGAATTCCCTTTGCTGAGCACACCACAGAGTTGATGATCCGAGACGTTTTCCGACTACATGCCATTCCTGATGATGTGGTCTCTGACAGAGGGGTGCAGTTCACGTCAAAGTTCTGGAAACACTTCTACACGGCCCTAGGAACTACCATGAGTCTCTCTTCTGCCTTTCATCCTCAATCTAACGGCTAGACTGAAAGAACAAACTAGGCTCTGGAGCAGTATCTCCACTGCTTCTTTTCCCATCTGCAGGACGACTTGATGGATTATCAATAGTGGAATTCACTTACAATAACTCCCAACACAGTTCTACCGGCCAGAGCTCATTCTATGCTAACTACAGGGCGCACCCTGTTTTCATCCCTGGCCTTCCTATCAATACCAATGTCCCAACTGTCAATAACAGACTGGCGGCGTTAGCAGAAACCCGGAAGAAATTAAAAGAAACCTTGCAAGAAGCCCAGAATGCCTATAAAAAAAGCAGCCGACCGACACCATCAAGCATCTCCTACCTTTCGGATCATTATCAAATAAAAACTTAAAGACCCTCGTACCCTCTCTCAAACTTGTGCAAAATTTTATTGGGCCTTACAGTCTTGCCGAGGGTCAGCCAGGTGGCTTTTCAGTTAAACTCCCGGGCAGCCTAAGGATTCACCCTGTGTTCCATGTCTCCTTGCTAAAGCGTTCCAAAAAAATACCTTTGCTAGAAGATATCAGCCGCCTCCCCTCCTGCGAAAGTTCAGAGCCAGTACAGATTCTGGACTCTAGACTACAGAGAGGTAGAATACATCTCATGAAGTGGCAAGGGTATAGGCCAGAGGAGCCAGAGAAAAATGTGCATCCTCTGAGACTCACAAAGACATTTCACAGGAGATAACCAGGATGTCCAGAGGCCAAACTTGAGTAGAGGGGCTACTGTCAGGGCTCAAACCCACAAGCTTCTTTGCTCTGGTCAGTGGCTGTCCCTATTGAGCCATCCAGCCTTGGACAGTTCCCCCAGCATACCTTGACCTTGTTTCCAGATCCTATTACCCAGTCTCTGGCTCCGCCCTTCCTCTAATTAGGCTGGCTATATAATCCTGGCCTTGATCTCTCCTTCCTTACATGCTATTCTGCTCTACAGCTTGACTGATTAGCTCCACTTCCGCCTGTTCATCTGGTATTGTGACAAGACCTCCTGATATCGACTTCTGGCTTTCCACCTGACTATGTTATCTTCCTCACCCCTTTGTGTGGCAAACCAAGACTACCATTGCTGACTCCTGGCTCTTCCACAACTACTCTCCAGATCTGAGGCTGCTACACCTGAAGGCTCCCATCCAGCGCCAGTAAGACACTTACGTCTGTTCAGTGTGTATTGGTGTGAACAGCGATGTGTTCTGTGTGTCTGTGCAGGTGGCCGGACTTGAGGTGTGAACAGTACTGTTCTATGTGATATGCAATTCCTTGTGTGTTGGAGTGAATTGTGTCCTATCTTCTTGAATCGTTTACCATCTAGGGCGAGGCAGGTCCTTAGGTTCCAGTGTGGGGCTGTCCCTATTGGGACTATTGCCCTGCTTGCAGGCAGGATTAATGTGGAGGTTGTCTTGTGAGAGTAGCGACCCACAAGACAAGTAGAAACCTTGTCATGGGCTCGTGGGTTTAAGTGTCTTGGCCTAAATATGAACCAATACTTCGTACCATATCTACCATCTGTTAATGCATGCAGGTTTGCTAAGTAAGTGTTTTGGGTGTTTGTCAGTGTGTATGTCTGCCTGTGAGTCCTGTTTGAGTGCCCTAGTTCTCGTGTGAACTAGTCGTGACAACAACTGGGAGATCCAACTACAGCCAGTCAACTGACCAACCCCAACCCATTCAGGCAGCTGGCCAATCCAACCACACCACTTCATCTATGGTGCAATAAAAATCTTCCCTAACAACATGAAAAATGATTGTGGTTCATGGAGAGGATATTAGTCTTAAATGGAAAAAGGGAAAGTTGAAGGAAGAACTAATGGTGAAGAGGAGAGGTGATGTGCTGGAAATGGTTAAACCATAGTACCATACTTCTCAATGACTGTGGAGCAACACCTTTCAAGTAGAACAAGTAATGTTTGCCTCACAAGATGACACCTAGACATTAAATACTGTAAACTGGATGGTCATCAGTGCTGCCAGTTTGAGATGTAGGACACAAGTGAAGAGAAGCCATAGTGGGTGTGAGGGGGCAGCCTACTGTATTCTGTTTCATAGAAATAAAGAGTTAGTTGAAGGCTGAGGACAAAGGTTAAAAGTAGAATAAATCCAAACTAAAAGACTTTAAGATCCTCAATCTCCCAGAACCTCAAAGACGATGACTTACAGTATTATAGAAATCACATGACTGTGATGTTGTCTGGATGTGGTTGGATTGGCCAGTTGTCCAGATGGGTTGGATAGGACAATTGTCTGGATATGGTTGGATTGACTGGTTGTATTGTAGTTGAATCAGTCATTTGTCTTGATGTGGTTGAATTAGCCAATGTTCTTGATGTCATTGGATTTGCCAGTTGCCCAGGTGTGATTCAATTGGCTGTTGCCTGGATGGGTTTGATTAACCAGTTGTCTAGCTGTAGTTGTATCAGCCACTTGCCTGTATGGGTTGGATAAACCAAATTGTCTGGATATATTTGGATTGTCTAGGTGTCTGAATGGGTTTGATAGGACAATTGTCTGGATATGGTTAGATTGATTAGTTGTCTGGTTGTAGTTGGATCAGCCATTTGTCTTGATGTGGTTGGATCAACCAGCTGTGCAGATGCATTTGGATTGGCCAGTTTCCTGGATGCTTTGGATCAGCCATTTGTCTCAATGTGGTTGGATCAGCCAGTTGTCTTGATATGGTTGGATTGTCCATTTGTCCGGATGTATTTGGATCGGTAAGTTCCCTGGATGAGTTGGATTGGCCAGTTGTCTGGTTGTAGTTGGATCAACCGGTTGTTTTAATGTGGTTGGATCAGCTAGTAGTCTAGATGTGGGTAAATCACCTAGTTGTTGGTACTAGTGTACAGGGCATTCTACTACAGTCCAGGGTCATATTGATTTCTTCCCTGCGCCCTAAGCTGAGATTTGTCTTATTTAGCATAAATCCACAGAGACAGATTTTCCACATTAGAATTTCTATGATGGATTTTGGCCCGATTCCACAGCAAAATCACCAAGTCTGCAGCAAAATCGGCGTATGAATTTTCTGTGCATTTTTCTAAAGAATTCACCCTACACATAGAAAAGAGGAATATGTGTGGTGAAATCCTGCAGCATATCCGCCCGTGTGATATCATCCTCTATAGTTGTCCTCTGACCGTCTGCCTGGCTTCAGCCACGCCTTAGTCCCTTCTCCCAGGTGATAGATCTCATTTCTTGCATTCAGAACACAATGTGATATGGATGGTCATTAATTCCGTCTTTCATTGTACAAAGTGCCAAGGCGACAGCTAAGCAGAGGAACGGTATTCCAGACCACTCCTTATTTCTAAACTGGCTCGACATTAATGACCTGGTATCTGGGGTGATGGGAGCGTCCATCTACTAAGTGATCTCTGCCTGTCCTTAGGAGTAACGCAAGAATGATCATGAATGTGGGTGGAAATGGCTCGCCGCACCGTTGCTTTTACCTCACACAGAAGCAAATGGTGCAGCTATTAATCAGACTTCAAACATTAGGGGGAGAAATTCTGTGAAGTCACTGCTGGGAATTGTGGGTCATTAGACCCCGTGGAGGTCCAATTGGTGGAGCCGCCATTGTTCAGGATTGGTTGACTCTTGCTTCTAAGATGCCTACATGGAACTCCCATCCTACATGGAGCATCAGAAGTCTATTCACGGACCGCAGACATACATAGTGATACATCACCGTCAGCTATACGTCCTCCGTGGGGCAGATCAATAACATAACAGCCTCTTCCCGGCTCTTCGGAACCCTGCGGATGACTCAACGGCTTATTCTTATTGAGAAGACTTCAGACATTTGTTTGGAAGGTTGAGACTCGGGGGAGAGGAAATGTGAAGTTCATATAAAGACCGTAGAAGACTTCTGCCGAGACGTGGGATAGATGCCTGCAGTCTGCTAATGATCGGAGCTGGAGGAAAGCAAGTCAACAGCCCAACTACTACTACTCCCATCATTAGTACCAGAGAACCCTCCACCGAATGGACCCCGGCGCTCCTCTGTATGGAGATTATCTCCCTGTGACCCCGGAGAGCTGCAGAAAATCACCTGACAAGTCCTCCGCGGATCAGTTTCAGTGTGAATCCACAGGGAGAACGGCAGGAATTCAGGTGGAACTATAACAGAACACAAATCAGCAAGCAAAGGACGGAGCAGCAGATCGCGGCGAGCGATTAACCCCTTAACAGCTAGGCCAGTTTTGTTCTTCCCGTTTCAGACCCGTCAGATGTCACTTTATGTGGTAATAGCTCTGGAGGCCAGGACTTCAGGTGACGCTGGGATTCTTTTGCAGTATGTCTGCTTCATTCAGTGAGGCGCCTCTCACACAAGCGTCTGCAAGAATGCTGCGTTTTTATGCACAGTAATAATGCAGGCGAACGAGCCGATGATGTCACAACGTTTTTTCCCTCCCGTGACATAGTAACCTGCATAGACACCGTGGGATTATGTGTGCAAATGTGTATTTACTGCGTTTTTTACAAACCCCGTTAATTTCTATGGGCCATTTATGCATCAACTCGGCACGTAAAACATCAAAAATACGGCACGTGGTGCAAAAACGTGTGTGAGGGGCCCCATTAAATACATGGAGCTGTAGTGCTGCGTATAACACATGCGCAAAAAACACACGTAATACGCTGTACAACAACGCTTGCGTGAGAGCGGCCTAAGAGTCTTTTTATTTTTTCCGGACCTTAAAAGTCTTAGAAACTATTTTTTTCATTTTCAAGAACATTTTCAAAATGTATTCTTTAGCAACCAATTGAGTTTTGAAGTGACTTGGGGTACTGTAGATATTCGAAGCCCCCCCCCCCCCCCCCCCCAAGTGTTTAAAGCAGCATTTAGAGAGTTTGTTAACGCTTTACGTATTTCACAGGAAGCAGAGAAGGTCAAATCCCTAAATCTGCTAACGCTCACAGAGACATGGATCCAGCAGTCTGATGGCCTCGCCGGCAGCACTGTCCTATAACGGCCTGCAGTTCTCCCACGCCCAGAGACTGGATGACAGGCATGGTGGAGGAGTAGGTGCTCTTCTCTCCCCACATTGTACCTTCCAGGTCATCCCCCCTGTACCCTCACTCACCTTCCCAGCGTTTGAAGTACATATACGTTATGACTTTTCCGTCCACTGTTCATGCGAGTAGCCGTTATCTACCGCACCCCCGGTGCTCCTCGCCTGTTTCTCGACCACTTTGGCTCCCCCCACTTCCTATCCTGTGAAATCCCAACTCTCATCCAAGGAGACTTCAACATCCCCACCAATGACCCCAACTCCCCATCTGCCTCTCAGCTTCTATCGCTCACCTCCTCCCTTGGTCTCTCCCACTCACAGGGATGGAAAGACTCTTGATCTGGTCTTCTTCTGTCTCTGCTCTGCTTCCAGCTTCACTAACTCCCCTCTCCGGCTCTCAAATCGTAACCTTCTCTCTTTCTCTGTCACGCTCCCCAACATCTCTCCAGACCCACTTACCTACAGTACCTAAATCGCCAGTGGGTGGGCGCCCTTATGGAGAAATAAACTTGAAGATTGTATTGCACTTTAAGCGAGTCTGCTGCTGTCTATAGTGAAAGAAGGTGAGGTACCGGTACAGCGGAACTTCCCAAAAGTAACTCCTTTTTGTACATCCACCCGTCAACGTACTCATCAATGAGTGTACTGAGAGTTTTGACCCCCATATGTGGATGTATATTGCTGTTTGGACATATGGGAGGGGCACTAGTCGCCTCCATTGCGCACCCACATTATGATGGATGATACACAGGCTGCCATGAGCGATTCTGTGTGAGGAGTGACGCTCACTATCCCTCACCCCAGGTCCAGGCCAGTCAGTCCATGTGTCAGCAGTCGCCCCCACACACACGCGGTGATATAAACAGCCGTGATCTAAGGGTGTGTTCACACTTCATTTGCTTCATGTTTGGCAGCCATAGGAATCCTAAACTTCTGATGTGCAGAATGTAAAGAGGCATCCAACTTCCCAGCTGCTATTCAGAGACTATACCAGCAGAAGATAACTGCGGGAAATAGAGCTACATGGCTGAACTGGATGAAATGTGGGTGAAAGTGAGACATAACAACAGAAAGAGAGGGACAAGATTGGGGAGGGGAATACGGAACATGTGCGAGAACCTAAAGTCAAGAATACAGCAACATTCTGTTTGAAAATGCTTTATTAACAGCCAGTAGTCATCAGAAAACATACAATGTAGTGGGACAGTGCAGGCTATGAAGCAGTATAGCACAGCCCACTCTTCTGTCCTTTCCCCTGTCTCCTCTCCTGACACCTCCTCTGCCCACCCTGACTACTCCCCTGACTCCTCCTCTGACCACCCTTTTCTCTTCCATGTCCTCTCCCTTGTCTCCTCCCCTGACTCCTCCTCTGCCCATCCTTTTCTCTTCCATGTCCTCTCCCTTGTCTCCTCCCCTGACTCCTCCTCTGCCCACCCTGTTCTCTCTCATATCTCCTCCTCTGACTCCTCTTTTGCCCACCCTGTCACCTTCCCTTCTCTTTCTGCCTGCCTCCTCCCCTATCTCCTCCTCTGCCCACCCTGTCCTTCCCCTATCTCCTTCTCTGTCTCCTCTTCTGTTGCTTCCCTGTCTTCTCCCTTGTCCTCTCCTTTGTTTCCCACTCTATTTCCTCCTCTGTTCCCAAAACGTATATCCTGCCCTTTCTGCTTTTCTACTGTCTTCATGTCACTCCTTCCTGTTCCCTCCTTGTATTTTCAGCTGCTTCCTCCTTTTCCCCTCTCATTCTTCCCTCATCTGCTCCCTCCCGTGTCTCCTTCTTCTTTGTATCCTCCTCCTGTCCCTTCTTCTGTTCCTTCCTTGGCTCTCCATCTGTCCACTCCTTTGACTCCTCCTATGCTCAACTGCTGTTGCTCTCTTCACTCCTGCTTTTGCAGCGTTCGAGCAACATATGCCAAAGTAGGGGAGACCATGGGGATTGCAAGATGGATGTCACAGGTAGCTCGGCAATCTCTCCTGACAATGGCGGCAGCACAGTGGCACAAAACACATATACATTTCTTATTAAGATGCACAGTGGTTTGTCACGTGACGCCAGCACTTCATCCGGGACTACGGTAGTCAATGGCGGAAATAATTTGACATGAGTCCTGGTAGCTGTTTTGGTTAGCAAACCAGAAGTGCACAGTTTACTTCAGCTTTTAATGCAGTTGATGCACCATACAATTAAATTGTTGGTACACGGTATGGAGCTGGTGAATCCTTGCTTCCCTGAGGAAAATGCATGCTTCGACTGCTTGCATTGCAGACGTCCTCCCTGCTTGTCCTCCTCTAATGACTTCCTAAGCAGACTCTCCTCTGAGACTTCTCTGACTCCCCCTTCACTTCCTGCCTTCTTTGTGAACTTTTTGCTGCTCTCCTCCACCTCAGCATAAGGTTCATACTACAGTTTACTGTTCTGAACTCTCTCTCATCCCCTCTACCAATCAGTAGGGCATAACATACAGCCAATGAGCAGCCAGCTGTTGCCAAGCTTTAGCTTGAGAAGTGGAGAAACAAGGTTTCTCTCACGTACGGCACTTTCTATGTCTCCTGGAAACACATAGCAAATTGTGGCAGGACTATGAATGTGTGGCTTTTTTGGAGGAATCTCTGGGCCACTAAAGTTTCCCCCTGCTTAAAAACATAGCTGTCCTCAGCAGTATGGAGTTGCAAGGGGCAGAGAGGTGTACTCTACTGAATATGTGTGTCAGCACAATAATTTTAGATTTTAGAGTACTTGCAAGTAAAGGTACTTGCTGGTTACAGCGGGAGATAGCGTGAACGGACGGCTTCCATTAACTGCAATGGAAGCCGTCAGCGCGTACACCCGCGGCAAATAGAACATGCTGCGGGTGAGGACGGGAGATTTCACGGTGTGAAATTCCGCGGTGGAATTCCGCATCGTGAGCATTGAGCTATTAGGTTCAATAGAACCTAATAGCAGGGGGCAACGCAGCGGATTTTTGCCGCGAATTTACGCGGCGTAAATCCGTTCGTGGGAAGGAGGCCTTAGGATCATTAAGTAGTCTCTTGAGGTGCATGACTTAAACGTTGCATAACTGGTAGAACACACTGGGAAGCCTCTCAGGGCACAAATCTTGGTTACTGGAATGTTAATAAATTAAATGGTCTTTCATAATCCATGGGATTTAATAAATGAAGTTAAAGCAAAGTTAATTCTGCAGCCGCAGGGGTCATTGTCCTCGGGTACTCCTTGTGGATCTTCTGAGGAGTGGGATTCCTGATGATCTTCTTCTTGGTGTTAGTGGCGTTGGTGCTGTGGGCACTGACGATGTCTGAGGTGATGATGAAGTTGGGATTACTGGTGATGATGGTGATGAAGATATTGGACTGGTTAGTGGTGATATTGGTGAGGACTCAAGTGTGGAGAGTCGGGATCCACTTGGGGCTGGTGGAACAGGTGCTGGTTTTTTATATAGTAATCTGGCAAAGGATTTTGGTACCACATCATTTGTTTTTTTTCCAATTTAGGGCGCCCACCCACTGGCGTTTGCGATTTTCGTGCGTGAAAAACGCAGCGTTTTCCGCGCGTTTTTCGCGGCATTTTCGCGGCTTTTTCGCGCCTTTAACGTTAATTTCCATTGACATTCATGGGTGCATTAAGAGAAAAATAAGGACACATATGCAACTGACAGTTCCTATGTTAAAAATTGCAACGGACTGAAAAAAAAACCGCCAGTGGACAGGAACACATTCTATCCTAATTGCTCTTGAGAAAAAACGCAAAACGCAAAGGAAAAAAAATCGCCAGTGGGTGGGAGCCCTAAGGGTGACTACCCACTACACTCTTTTCACTGCGAAATTTGCAGCGTTTTTTTTTTTCTGCAGGGGTCTATGGGCTATGGGACTTGTAAAGTGCAAAATCGCGATTTCGCGGTAAATTGCGATTTTGCGCGATTGCGATTTTAACATTACAAGTCTCATAGACCCCTGCAGAAAAAAAAAAAAAAAAAAAACCGCTGCAAATTTTGTAGTGAAAAAAAACTGTAGTGGGTAGTCACCCTAAAGGGTGTAGGGCATTCAGCATCTGGACTTTTCTCCATCTCTAAGTCACGTTCAATCTCCTCTGTTTCAGAATCAATTGATACAAATGCATTTTCAAGCGATTTCTGTGCACTATTTGACTGTTTCCATTAGGATGAGCTATGTGACACGGCCCTTTTCAGCTGAGATGATCGTGATCACAGTATAAGGGTTGTAACTCCCATTTAGGGTCTAATTTTCCAGTACGGTGTTCCTTTCTCAACCATACTTGGTCTCCTTCTTGTAGATCTGCTGTATGGGCATTTCTGTTGGTCTCTGGTTTGTTTCTTTCTGACTCCTACTAAGCGCATGTCTACTATTTCTTGAGCTTCTTTGAGGCGACGTTGGTAATCTTCAAGCCATCCTGTTTTAGGTAGAGGATTATGGTCATCTGAGACTCGTATTCCAAGTTTAAGGTCTGCTGGCAATTTCCCTTGACGACCAAATATTAGATAGTGTGGGGTTTAGCCTGTTGAACAGTGAGGAGTATTAATGTACATAGAGATTAATTCAGACAACAAGGTTGGCCAACGGGTTCTCAACACTTCAAGGACGGTTCGGTTAGCTTTTTCACACAAGCCATTTCCTTGGGGATGATACGCTGAGGTTCTCAATTTTTTACAGTCATAGACATCACATAGTTCCTGGAAAAGCTGGGACTCAAAGGCGAGACCTCTGTCAGACAATATTTGGTCAGGACATCCGTAATTTAGAACAAAATGTCTCCAGACAATAGCAGCTGTAGTCTTGGCGGTTGGGTCTTTAACAGGGACTGCTCCTGTGAACGTGGTATAGTGGTCAATGACAGTGAGTTCATAACTGAATCCAGACTTACTAGTCTCAATCTTAACATGATCAATAGCCAAGAGTTCAAGTGGTTTGGTAGAAACGGTGGGGTGTAAAGTGGCTTTTTGGTCATTTTTAGTCCTCCTGCAGGTCTTGCAAACAGTACATTCTTGACACCACTTCTCAATGTCGCTACACAAGTCGATCCTGTAGAATCTTTGACGGATGATGGCTTTGGTTTTATGGACTCTAAAGTGACCGGGTTGATCATGATAAGCTAGTAGTACTTGACTGGCATCTCTACGAGGGAGGTGGATTGGGACTCTCCCGTCTTTACTGTGACTAGACTATTGGCAGCCATTAACAATGGGTGACCATCAATCGGTTTGGGCTCCACCAACACCTCATACTCACGACCACAAAGACCAGGCCGGGTTTGGCACCACTGAATGAACTCAGACTCTGGCAGAACTAAGACCGGTCTGATGTCCTTTACACGGGCTCTACCAACAGGGCCCTGTGGGTTGGTGAACCATTGCTGTGCCGTAAGGGCTTTAATGGTGGTCTTCAGCACTGCCCGCTGAGCCTGTGATGCTGTGGGTATATTACTTTGCAGAGTCTCCAGCATCTTAACATAACAATTTTGGAGGATGTTCATACCCAACATTATAATAAGTGCATTTTTGCCGGGCACATCTACCACCAGAATGCCTTAGTTATGCAACTTGGCTTTAGCGGCTATCACAGTGGTTTCCCAGTAGCCCACTATTGGGACCAGTAAACTATTGCTGGCCACTACATTTATTATTTGTTTTGGGGGTAGCTTAGTACCTCAGGTGACCAGTATTTTCCAAGGTCTATGTTTCTAATGGCGGTCACCTGCGACCGAGTATCTATCAGCCAGTGGCATACCGTCCACATATAGAGTTATTTCAGGATGGGGGCCTACATACTTACAAATCCCTTTTGGGGTGCGTATACCTAGTGTTTGTCCCCCTAAGGTACGGTCCTTCTTCCCAGGGGTCGCCCCTTTAAACGAAAGCAAGCATTGATTTTATGGCCAAATTGGTGACAATGATCACAAAATGGCCACGGGGTATGCGATTAACTTCAGCCGAGGCGGTCCAGGTGGTAGTCTGCGCTCGGGGACCAATGGCTGGGCATTGCCTGTAAGCTCTTCATCTCATTGATCTTTTTACAAAGAGCTGCCACATTGCTGGTTAATTCAAACATTTGCAGCAGGAACTCACTAGCAGCATTGCTGGGCTGTTCAGTCCGCCTGCATACATCACGCCTGTGGGGGCGGGGCAGCTTATCGTCACCCATCAAAGTCATCCTGTACTTAGACTCCTCCCCTTCAGCGGCCTGGGGCTGCGTTCCGAGAATTTTAATGGCCGACTCTTTAAAATTAAATAAAAGTCCTTTATTTACCGTCGGGTGCTGGACGGACAACATTCTAAGTGGGCTCTGGAGGGCTTCTGTCAATGAGCCCTCAGTAAATTGTTCCCTCAGTGCCACCGGCCTCGCTAGGATCGGCACACACTACAGCCTTCATATTTTCATGCATATTCCCTCAACGTTCACCCACTTTCTGTCTCTTATTAAAGAAACGTTTCTTCCTTTCTGCCAGCGTATGTACATCAGTTATGGCCTGCAGGCACTCCAATATATCGTCTTTTTATGTTCGTGAGGCCATGTTTTAGCTTCTCTGGCAGCAGCTCCTTCCAACTGTCCCATTAGTATTTCTACCTTTTGTTCAGCTGCTAACGGGTACAATCTGAACACAGCTCCCGTCTTTCCTCTAAACTCTCTGAGGGTATGTTTCTCCCCATTGTATTTGGGCAGCCATGGAGCTCCTAAACAATACGGCATAGCTAATGGCGCGAAACCAGATGCATTAGGGCCTCCCGGTGCGGTATTTGTGCATTCTACAGCAACTGGCGTGGCACCAAGTGTGCGATCCGGGGCAACTACCAGAGCATCAGCAAGCGCTTGTTGGTTGCCGGAGGGATTGTTTTCTTGGTCAGATATTTTTTCACCATCTTTTGAATTTAAGAGGTGGTTGCAGTTAAGGTTTGCGGTAACGCAACCACATGTATGCGGCATAGAGGCGTTTTATCCTGTTCGTGACGCCAAAGCGGCAAATATACAGCGTCCGAGCAAGATGCGCCAAAGTGGGGGAGACCACGGGGATTGCAAGATGGATGTCACAGGTAGCTCTGCAATCTCTCCTGATAATGGTGGCAAAGCTGTCCTACTTGGTTGCAGCACAGTGGTACAAAATACATATAAATGTTGGTTTGTCACGTGATGCCAGCACTTCATCCGGGACTACGGTAGTCAATGGTGGAAATAATTTGACTTGAGTTCTGGTAGCTGTTTTGGTTAGCAAACCGGAAGTGCACAGTTTACTTAAGCTTTTAACATAATTGATACAGGGTACAATTAACAGTGGCCGTCTTGCAGAATAATAGCAGAGTAAACAGTTATGCAGTACAGTTGTTTTACCATGCGCGCACGCTCTCTCTCTCTCTCTCTCTCTCTCTCTCTCTCTCTCTCTCTCTCTCTCTCTGGAGATGTTGGAGTGAGAGTTAAGATGGCCGCTTTACTATCCCTTGCTTTGACTTTGGGTTTTGTTTAACTCACTGTTTTAGTTGAACAGCATCGGCTTTACTCCCCTTCGCTGCCAATAAGACTAGGGAGCTGATAAACCGTGGCTTCTCTGAAGATAAACACTTGCTTCAACTGCTTGCACTGCGCTGCAGACCTCCTCCCTGCACATCCTCCGACGACTACTTCCTAAGCAGACTCTACTTTGTAACTTCTCTGACTCCTCCTTCACTTCCTGTATTCTTACTGCACTTTTTGCTGCTCTCCTCCCCCTCAGCATACAGGCTCCTACTAGAGTTTCCCACTCTAAACACTCTCTCCTCCCCTCTACCAATCAGTGGAGGCATGATATGCAGCCAATGAGTAGCCAGCTGTTGCCAAGCTTTAGCTTGTGAAGGGGAGAAACAGGGTTTTTCCGACGCACTACACTTTCTATGTCTTCTGGAAGCACATAGCAAAGTGTAACAGGACTATGAATGGGTGGCTATTCTGGAGGACCCTCTGGGCCACTAGACTTTGACTCCTCCTCTAAGTCCTAACCTGTCTCTCATTCAATCTCCTCTGTTCCCTCCTCTATTTCCTCCCCTGTCTCCTCCCTTGCCTTTTCCCATCTCTTCTGCTGCCCCCTCCTTTGTTCTCTCCCCTGCCCCTCTACTTTCTTCTCTGTTGTCTCCTCTTCTCCTTCTATGCCTCCTCCACTGCTCCCCTCTTCTGTTCTCTCCCACCTCCTCCTCTGCCCTTTCTTCTGTCCCCTGTTGCTTGTCCTCCTTTCCTTCACCTTCCTCCTTCTTTGTCCCCTCTTTGCCTTCTCCACCATCACCTGCTTCCTTTCCTGCCCTGTCCTCTTGCATGTCTTTTTGTGTTTCTAACTCTGTCTCTTTCTATATCTTCATTCAATTCCTCCCTGTCTCATTCTCTGTCTATTCTTCATCTATTCTTCTTGCCTCTGCCTCTGCCTCTGTTATTGAGCCGCTGCGGGGTCCTTGGGCATAATGTGATGTAATGATACTTGGAGACCATTTCTGGTCTGGGGAAAGTTGAGTTGACCTAGACGGATGGTTGACTATATTGTCTGCCAAGCTCATCCATATTCATTCCCCTCCGTTCACAGCTCAACCAGAGGGGTCTTTGATGTCACTCCACTCCTCTGCAAAGAGAACACACCAATACCAGCTGTGTCCCCAGCTAACTACTGAAGAAGGGGCGCTGCGGCCTCGAAACGCATCTGTTATTATTGACACAAGGCACTGCGTCTACAACCCCTTTTTTCTCCTACATTTATCTCATGTATTCCCTCGTCCTCCGGGGAAGGTGTGACATTTCGTGGACCGGCTGCACCCCTCAGACTCATCAAGAATCAATCAATCTCACTCCCAAATATAGAATAAAGGGAGGAGAAAACAAAACCAGATTCTCAAACCAAAACATCGGCTTATAGATTTCCTCGGCAACCTCTTTTTTTCTCTCATCTGTCTTTAGAAATGTTAAATTGGGGTCAGATGATCGCCCTGGACTCTGTCAAACAACTTCATGGACTGCTACTTTCTATCATTTTAACCCCTTTTTCTCAGTTTGTGTGTATTTGCAGCTCCTCCCCCTTCTGTAAGGATCTCCTCCTGTAGATTTCTATCTTAAGGTCTGTTTACACGCAAAAATTAGCGCAAAAAATGTGTTCAAACGAGCATAAACAGGCCTTTGTGCGCTATTCCTTCACCTGTCGTTGGTCGCTGAGTTTCAGCCTGCAGAAAAATGTTTGTTAGTTTGCTCTCTTGTTGTTAAGTTTAAACAGCAGTCGTTCAAACAACTCGGGGGGGGGGGGGGGGGAGAATTGTTTCCCCAGGGAAACACAATGACTCAGGCAGCAGAAGACAATGGCTTCTTCTTCGCACTAATTAAAAACCCCACCGAGGAAAGCAACATATACAGTGTTTACACAGCTAACGAAGGAATTGGCGAGGATAGAAGCAGAGACCAAAAAGTGTCAGCGGCACTCCGAATACACTTACTACCAGAGGCGTACACCCCTATACATCACATGACATAGTGCAGGTTCTGGGTCTATAACTTGATCAAATCATACTGCCCCATCTACCTGCATCCAGGGGACCCAGCTGTTGCCGCTTTATGGTTTCTGCTTCTATGTATGTTGAAGCCGTGGTTTAACGTGCGTCTATGGATTTCTATTGCAAACAGGAGGATGCCCCACCATTATCTTTACGTGTAAACGCTCAGTGTTTTAAAGCAAAAAGGTTGTTACGTTTTTTGCTCGTTCAAACGACAATCGATGCGTGTAAACGGGCATCAGAGTAAAGCTTTAACCTTGACTAGGTACAATGGAGTCTTCGCTGTGACCTCTTACCCCCCACCCCCACCCCTTTTTAACCCCGGCTTATCTAAAATAAACACCGACAGCTTCTTTTGGATTAATTTTGGCCACAGCAGCCAATTTATTATAAATATAACAATATATCATAAATAACACTTTTAAACCCTGATCCTAACTACTATGGAGAGATCCTTGGAGTTCCCAACAAAAACTATCTGTCGCCTCACCAACCAAGGAAAATAGGTGTCACTGTCTCCCGTCTCCTAAAATCCTGACTCGGGAGACCCTATTTTCCCAACCACGCCTCCCGTCTCCAATCACCTGACTCAGGAGACTCGCCATTTTACCTCGAGTCACCAACCTCCCGACCCCGAGGCTATCTAGCCATACCCCGGCTATCACCAACCACAACTTTGGCAGGTAACCCCCTGCCAAAACAAGAGGCGACAGACCCACCTACAATTTAAAACTAACCAGAGGGGGGAGGAGGTAACTCTACTAACCCCTGCCTCCCCCCTTACCCCCTCATATATTGACTCCAAGGACCCCTCCCTAACCGCCACAGCCAGCACGGCTTGAAACCTCAAGCCTGCGCCGCCCTCCACAACACCAAGGCGCGCTCCACTCCCTCCTGCACTGCCTCCAACCACAAATCTAAACCCATCTCATTTAAATGCACCCCATCCTGTCTCCAATAATTCCCCCTGCCAGACTCCAGGTCTATGTGTCGCACCGCGACCCCCCCATTCCTTCCCACAAAGCGAGACACTTCTCTATTAAGGGCTCATGTCCACGGGCAAAATGTGATTTAAAATCCGCAGCGGATCTCCCGCGCGCGGATCCGCACCCCATAGGGATGCATTGACCACCCGCGGGTAGATAAATACCCGCGGATCGTCAATAAAAGGCATTTTAAAAAAAATGGAGCATGAAAAAATCTGGACCATGCTCCATTTTCATGCGGGTCTCCCGCGGGGACGGCTCCCGTGGGCTTCTATTGAAGCCTATGGAAGCCGTCCGGATCCGCGGGAGACCTAAAATAGGAATTAAAAGCATTTACTCACCCGCAGCGGACCGCGAAGCTCTGCTCTTCCTCACGGCCGCATCTCCCTTGCTTCGGCTCGGCGGATGTGCCCGGCGCATGCGCGCGGCACGTCGACGACGTGCCGGCGACGTGCCGCCGGCGTCAGGAATTCATCCGCCGGCCGAAAATGAAGATCCGGCCGTGAGGAACAGCTGACCTTCGCCGCCCGCTACGGAAAGGTAAATGCTTTTAAATTGCTATTTTCGGCGCTCATGTCCGCGGGGCAGGAGGGACCCGCTGCAGATTCTACATGGAGAATCTGCAGCGGATCTGATTTTCCCCGTGGACATGAGGCCTAAGTTTTATTCTCGCTTTGTCTAAACCTCTTGCCGTCCGCACAAACTTCCATATCTGTCTCGGCACAATCTCCGACCACACCACCACCATCTTCTTATGCGCCTCTAACAATCTCAGGATATCATACCTGATATCCCTCGATAAGTCCCTAAAAGGCCTCTTCCCCAAATCATTCCCCCCTGCATGTATTACAACTATGTCCGGGGCCCTGTCTAAACCCACCATCCGCTCAAACTCCTGCAACACTTTGCACCAAGACATCCCTCTAATTCCCATCCATCTTAAGACCGCCTCTGACCTAGGAAACCTCAACTGTCTCCCGTCCTGCCTCACGCTGGCCCTCTCCGCCCCCCAATAAACATATGAGTGGCCCATAACCCAAACTAACGCCGATTGTGGACCAGAAACAAAAAGGAAAAAACAACATTGACCAACTCCCCTTTTTTTATTATTAACCCCCCAGTCCCCACAACACTTCTACAGCAACTGGGGGCGAACATACAATCTATATCTCCCCGATTGCCACCTACCAATGTTCCTGATCGACTCGCCCGACAAACCTTGCACCTTTGCCTCTGTAGCCGCCCCCACCCTGAACGAGTGTGTCCCAAATTGTGACTCATCTAAGCCCAGCTCCCTCAGCGCCTTCTTAAAGATCGCTGTAAACTGGAAGCGTGACAAAAACTGGCCCCCCTCGTGCTGCAGTAAAGGACCTAATCTCTTGCCCGCTACCCCAGTATAGTTGACCCATGCCGACACGGGGCACATTATTGACCCGTGAACCCTACCTAACCTGACCAACTGTCCCCGCCCAGCCTGATCTGTTTTAGATCGGCGGATGACCAACTCTAAATGGTCATCCACTTTCCTTACATCCCCCACCTGTAGACCTCCCCCAACTGATTTACTAGGGGAAACCAACTCCCCCACCCTAAATGCCCCGAAAAAGGCCAGCGAAAAAGCTAGCCTGAATAACGTTCTTTCGAACAACACGTCGCAGAGGCCTTCCAGTACCCCCCCAATCCTCTCTAACAACTCAAACGAGACTGGCCTACGTAAATCAACCCCCCCCCCCTTTTCCTTTTTTAAAACCCTTCAACGCTTGCCTTACTAAAAAATTCTTCGTTATATCCCCCACACCCCGTAACTTGCACCCGAACGCTACCCCCGCCATAAACCGGTTAACTCGTAACACTGAAACATTGTCCTGTTCTACCTTCCCTAACCAACTCAATAGCGCCCCCACTCTATCCTCCTCTGCCTCTCCTACCCTAAGGTGCCCTACCCAGCCTTCCCACTCCTGCCACGCTAAGCAGCTCTGGTCCCCTGAGCCAGTGACCTCTCGATTAGGTGCCCCACTGCTCTCTTACCACACTCCAAAGATGAGACGGGCACGTCCTCCCTCGGTCCTCCGCCTGGGGGGCCAGGGTCCTGAATCGCTCCCACTGAAACCGAGAAAGAGCATCCGCGATTGAATTCTCAATCCCCGGCACATGCACCGCCACTATCCAAATATTCAACTTCAAGGTTTCCAATACCAGGTGGCGCAACAAATTCACCACCGGGGGTGAGGAGGCAGTCAAAGAATTGATCACCTGTACCACCCCCATATTGTCGCAATGGAACCTCACCTTCTTGTTCTGAAGGCGATCGCCCCAAAGCGCCACAGCCACCACTATTGGAAACAGTTCCAACAACACCAGATTCTTTGTCCAACCTTCTTCCTTCCATGTCTCCGGCCATTCCCCAACACACCATTGCCCTTGGCAATATGCCCCGAATCCTGCACTCCCTGCCGCGTCTGTAAATAACTCATAGTCCACATTCTCACTTACTTCCGAGATTATCATGGACCTCCCATTGTATGCATTTAAAAAGGACGACCAGACTGCTAGGTCCCCTTTTAAACTCCTCCCCACTCTGATGTAGTGATGCGGGGCTTGAATCCCCGCCGTGGCCGACGCCATTCTACGACAAAAAATCCGCCCCATAGGCATTATTCTGCAAGCGAAATTCAATTTGCCCAATAATGACTGAAGCCCCTTCAGCGTAACTTTCTTAACGCTCCGTGTCCTTTCCACCTCGCATTTTAGGTCCCGCAACTTATCTTCCGGTAATTGACATACCATCGCCTCCGTATCAATCCAGATACCCAAAAACTGAAGGGAAGTTGCCGGGCCCTCTGTCTTATCCAGAGCCAAAGGCACCCCGAACCGGTCCGCCACCCACTGTAACGTTCCCAGCAGAGTCGCACACATCGGCGATTCCGCTGGTCCAATACACAAAAAATCGTCAAGGTAGTGAATTACTGACTGCAGCTCTGCAGTGTCTTTCACTACCCATTCCAAAAAAGTGCTGAAGGCTTCGAAGTATGCACATGAGATTGAACATCCCATGGGCAGACACCTATCGGCGAAATACTTACCTCCCCAAAAACAACCCAGTAAGCGAATACTATCTGGAGAAACCGGCAAAAGGCGAAATGCCGACTCGATGTCCGCTTTCGCTAACAGCGCCCCTCTCCCGTACCTTCTCACCCATCTTAGCGTCGTGTCAAACGATGTATAAACCACCGAACAGAGCTCAGGATCTATACCATCGTTCACTGAAGCCCCTTTCGGATAAGAAAGATGGTGTATTAACCGAAACTTATTCGGTTCCCTCTTGGGGACTACTCCGAGGGGAGACACCACGAAGTTTGAGAAGGGAGGCTCCTGAAAGGGGCCTGCCATCCTCCCTAAGCTAATTTCCTTTGCGAGTTTTTCCGAAACCACTTCCGGATTCCTCATGGCCGAGAGTAAATTCTTTGTCGAGAATGGAATTTCGTGCAACGGGGGCGGAATATGAAACCCATCCCGAAAACCCTCTAATAACAATTTAGCCTTTTCCTTGTCCGGATACCTATTTAGAAACCTGACCATCTCTTCCAGCCTCACCAGCGTCCTCCCTTTTTCCACTCCCCCCTGGGGCTTTTCCTTTTCCTTTCCTGAAGCATTTGGATGCTCCATGCGACCCAGCATTACAGTGTGAGCAGATATGCTTAAATTTGCAGCCTGCTCCGAATTTGCATTGGCCCTCATTAAATTGCCAACACAAACCGACTCTATTACCCCCTGACTGACCCCCCTGGTTTCCCCCCTGTGAGGTCGAAGCCAGGCCTGATGGCCCGGCTCCCCCATGAAAAGGCTGCCCAAATCGACTAGGTGCCATAACCCGAAGCCATAGACCAATATCCTTTTGGTCCCAATGGATTGACGGCCTCACCGCCTTACGTTGCCTAAATTGTTCGTCATACCTTAACCAGGTTTGGCCCCCGTAAACCCGATACGCCTCGCCTATAGAATCTAAATAGCAGAAGAGGCCGGAACAGTTCTCCGGCGCCTTCTCCCCTATTACGCTGGCCAAGATAGCGAACGCCTGCAACCAATTATTAAATGTTTGAGGAATTAAACGCCATCTGCGTTTTTCTTCCTCCTCCTTCTTATACTCCGTTCTTTTGCCTTTGTCCAAATTAAATTTCTCCAAAGGCAAGAGGGAGAATATTTCTACAAATTCATCCCGCCATATCTTTTCCTTCATTTCCTTCTTAAGGTGTGCCCCTAGGGGGCCCTCGAAGCACACATATACCTCCCCTTTTGCCCTATCGTCCAACCGCACCGCTTCCCCATCTTTTTCCGTTTGCACGGCAACCGTCACCCCTGACGCCGACTCCTCCGCCCCCCCCCCCCCCGAGCTGCCCCCCATAATACTTACCCTACTGGAGGGGGTTGGCATTGAAGTACTCCAGGCCGCCACCGGCGATGGCCCTGCGCCTGGCCCCCCCGCTCCACTTACCTGCTCTCCCCCAATCGCCCCGGCGGGGGCTCCCGTTAAGGAGCCTTCCCTACCCGACAACACACTACACGGCGTGTTGAACGCTGAACCAGGCAAACCGCCCGACCCCATTTCCTGCCTTCGCAAAAATTCCCACATACAACCTACCAGTGCCCTCAAATCACTATCCCCCCCATGCGCACCGGCTAAACCGACGGCACCACTAGCTATTCCTACATTCCCCCCGGCGGGCACAGATCTAGCAATAACATTGTAAGTGTTTTGAATGGGTAACTCACCGGGCTGCACAGGTGCTGTGGGCCCACCAGCCGCCGCTCCATCTTCCTGGCGTCTCGTCCTGGAATCCATCCATGATCCGCTCGGTCAGTCCGATTCCTCCGCCGACTGCCGCCTCTCAGCTGCGCGCGCAGCCGCCCCGCTGGAACTCAAAGAACCGGCATTAGTGAAATCCTCCGGACCAGCCTGATGCTGTCCCCCTCTTTCCATGAACACCTGCTCCGCCACCCCCCCCCCTGGTCCCCCGGCTAACCCCCCCACTGAGCCCACACTGCTCACCTCCAGCAGCTCTGGACCCTCTGCTCACTCTTGCCCCGGATCCTCCCGACGAACCGGGACTAGGGCGCTCCTCTCTGCTACCCTCACCGCTGGAGCGCCCCCCCCCCTCTAGCTGCTCCTGGAGCCGACCGTGCAGCCGCAGGTCCCGGCCCCCTTCCAGCCCGGGTACCTGAGCTGCACGCTGCGCCGCCGGTTGGGATTCCTCCCAGCCCTAGCCCCCCCGCCTGCCGTTGCCGGGGGTAACCTGGCTGGAGGTTCCACGGATGGGCTCCCTGTGCGGCGCCTGCGCACAGGCGCGTGGTCGGGGCTAAGCCTCTCCGGCGCACGCGCTCGGCGCGGCCTCCTCTCCCTCTCCGGAACTGCCGCCGCTCCCCCCTCTCCCTCACTTGCCAGTCTCTCGAGCCACCCGAGTCCTCGCTCAGCTGCTGCTGCCCGGATCCGCTTCATCAGCGCTTCCATTCCGCTCGCCGGTACTGTCTTCCTCAGGCTCTTCTTAATCGCTGCAACCTCCGGTCTTCTCCTGCACGATCTTCTACCTCCGGTCTTCTCCTGCACGATCTTCTACCTCCGGTCTTCTCCTGAGCGATCTTCTTCCTCCGGTCTTCTCCTGAGCGATCTTCTTCCTCCGGTCTTCTCCTGAACGATTTTCTTCCTCCGGTCTTCTCCCGAACGATCTTTTTCCTCCGGTCTTCAGGGTAAGTCTTCTACTTCTTCTGTCTTCTCCCAACCGTCCTCCGCTTCAGGTCCTCACCCTTCTTTCTTCTCCCGCTGCGCTTCTATTCTTCTTCCCTGTCTTCCCTCTTCAGTCTTCACTCTTCTCCCCGTCCGGCTCCAGGTCCGTCTTCTTCCTTTGCTGCACCCGGAATGACTCCTCCCCCCTTCCTTCCCGCTCTTTCTATCCCATAATCCTTTTTGCTCCCCCTCATTACCCCCTCCCTTTTAACCTCCTCCTCACCTTGTTATCTTTCAAAAACATTAACCCTTTCCTCCCCGTTAACCCCGTCATGTTCGCCTTCACCTATAGCCCTGCGGGCCCCGATTCCGGCCTCCCTTTATTAGTCATCCTCGAACGCTTAAAGCAATCCAGAATCCTGAAGTGTGTTAGTCATATGTCGGCTGGTGGAAACTGTCCGAAAGGTTAGTATTGGCAGCGAGGGGTGTTGGGGCCTGCTAGGCCATGCAGGGGTCGATGTGGGCCCCATCTTGCATGAGAGCAGGATGCGGGGAGCTGGAAAAATGTTGTCCTTGCAGTCTGCCCTTGGGTGCCATATGTCACAGGAGGCTGACTGTGGGACACATCAACCCCATCATCCGGGACACATATGATTATGTATCTGGGTAGAATGACACTGGCAGGACACTAGATGGTGGAACTGGACTTCACCTCTAGCAGTTATGTTTGCTTTGTCACCCAATACACACCCCCAGGACTTACAGCCGGATAGTGTAAAGGCCCATTTAGACACAACAATTATTGCTCAAAAGATGTCTTTAGGCAATAATCGTTGTATGCATTCAGCACAAGCTGATCGCCCAAACATTGAGCAATCACCCTGCTCTCCAAATGGGGGATGCAGAAGACAAGCGGGGCCACTTGTCTTCTGTATCCAGCTGTTATACAGCCGAGCGCTCCGAGAGGCGTATGAAGGACACAGCTGGACCGCTCTGTTCTTCATAGCCCGCCTGTGTTCAGGCTGTAGCCCCCTCTGAATTCCTGATAATTGATTGCTGCTCTTTCGGCATGCTGACAGACAACAATCAGCGACGGCTATTTGAAAGCTGCACACCGATTATCGCTCAAAAGATGGCTTTTAAACGAACTTTGAGCGATATTCATTGTGTCTAAATGGGGCTTAACACTCGGAACATTGAAAAAAAAAAAGATAACAAGCACTTATCAACAATAGTAGATAACAAAAATGTGAGAACGGGAATGATGACAGATGACCGCCGCAGAGTTCTAATGGCACCAAGCTCTGATGATGACAGTAGTCGGCTAATGGAGCAGATGGATTATGGAAACAACCTAATAATTCCAAGCCTTAACATTAGCTTTCCCTGAGTCCTTGTTACCATGAGGCAGGTCAGGGACCCCGGGAGGCAGTGGCGTGGTTCGCCGCGGCGTGCTGGGATGAGGTTGCACCCTTGTTCGAGTTGGCGAACGGCGGTGCCATGCTCCAGTGTGTGGACGCGGCATGTGGCACGCACGGCAGTGCACGCATGCCTGCTATAAGGGGCCCGTGCGCTCTACCTCTGTGCGTTCTAGTGGCTGGCTGGCTGGTAGCCAGCCTAATTTGTCTCCGCCCAAGGGGCGGAGACTCCTGAATATAGCCTGGCAGCTGCTGATATTAGTTGTCAGTTATTGGTTCCGTTTCCTGTGTGTCTGACTTTTGTCCTGCTCCAGTGGAAGTTACCCAGTCCCGATCCAGCTCTGCCTGTGTTCTGTGGTTTTCCTGTCGTGTTGGGTTATTCCATCGGCCCTGTCTGTCAGTACTAGTAAATTGTCATCTGCATAGGTACGGCGGTTCCTTCCTGTCCTGCCACTAGGCAGCGTAGGGTCAGTGTTGGCGGCCTGGACCTGTGCCACATTTGAGGCTACCTCCAGGAAGGGACATTGGCATGGTTGAGTGTCAGGGAGTCCCGCGCCATGCGTACCTGTGGACACCACTAGTACTGTAACATACCCACGCCATGCGTACCTGTGCACACTACTAGTACTGTAACATAATAACTGGCCCAGAAAATATTTTCCTGCGTTTTTTTTTTTTGAGGTGTGAATGGAGTCCTACAATACGATTACCGGTCAGATCTGTGACCTGGCCGGGATGGTTCAGGACCTGTCGGGGCGTCTCAGCCATCACGAGCAGCGGGTGGTTGTGCCCGCTGATCCAGTACCTGAATCTAAATGCCCATTACCCGAGGTGTTCTTGGGGGACGGAAAAAATTCTTTGCCTTCTGGGAGGCTTGTAAGTTGTTTTTCCGCTTGCGGCCTTGTTCCTCTGGGTCCGAGCCCCAACAGGTGGAGATTGTTATGTCTCTGCTCAGAGAAGGGCCTCAGTCATGGGCCTATTCTTTACCAGCCGATTCAGCTTGTCTGCAGTCGGTAGACACTTTTTTTTTATTGAGCTCGGGAATATTTTTGATGAACCCGATCGTGCGGGTTATACAGTCAGTAAGTTGTTGGCCCTACGCCAGGGGCCCCAGTCGGCAGAAGAATATTGCTCTAGTTTCAGGCAGTATTCAGGTGAATCTGCATGGAACGACTGTGCGCTCAGGGATTTGTTTTTGGGAGGCCTGTCTGATGTAAAGGATCTATTGCTGCCCCATCCATCACCCTCTACTTTAAATCAAGCTATGGAATTGGCAGTCAGAGCTGATCGTAGGCTCAGGTATAGAAGGGAAGCTAAGCTAGAGTACCATCAAGAACGTGGTGCCAAGTCTCTGGCGACTTCTACTGCCTGTACCCCATTGTCAACCCCTGGAGCTGATGGTATGGAAGTGAACCGGTTGAGTCCTGGAGAGTGGAGGTGCTTCCGGGCTTCTAACCAACTCTGTTTCTACTGGCCAAGGCTGGTCATCGCATCGCATCCTGCCAGGAAAGGCAGATAAGGAAGCAGCAAGAAAACTTCAGCTCCTAAGTGACTGTCGGGAGGGTCATCTAGGAGGTCAGGTACTCCCTAAATTATTGGTGCCTTGTAGGGTGTCTTACAAGGTTTTTCACAGGGTGGGTCAGGCATTTATTGATTCTGGGTCGGCCGCAAACCTTATCCATTTGCAGTTCGTAAGACCACTGTTATCTAGTTTTACCCCGTTAGGTTTGACGATCCACTTTACCAGTATCGATGCAACCCCTCTGTCCTCAGGGGTAGTGCGTTGGAGGACACCAGAACTTTGGTTCATGGTGGGCGCATTACATGCAGAGGTTATTTCATTTCTGGTCATGCAGAAGATGTCTGTGGATATTGTTCTGGGGCAGCCGTGGCTAAGGACGCACAATCCTCAGTTCGATTGGACTACTCTGGAGCTAGTTCGGTGGGGAGGGTTCTGTCAGGATCATCTAGTGCCGGTTACATTGTGCTCCACCGATACTTTTAGTATTCCGGACTATTTATGGGATTTTCAAGATTTGTTCTCTAAGAAGCTTTCTGAGGTATTACCCCCACACCGCGAATGGGATTGCAGGATTGATCTGGTCCTGGATAGTCCCATCCCTAAGGGGGCCATATTTAATCTGTCTGGGTGGGAGCTTGAGGCTCTTAAATCCTATATTTCAGAGGCTTTAGCCAAGGAACATATCAGACCATCAAAGTCACCAGCTGGAGAAGGCCTATTTTTTGTTGAAAAGAAAGACAGGTCATTGCAGCCTTGTGTCGACTATCGGGCATTAAACAAGATCACCATAAAGAGTCAGTGCTCGCTCCCTCTGATCCCTGATCTGTTGAATCAGGTGGTGGGAGCACGCTAGTTCTCTAAGCTTGACCTTCGGGGGGCTTATAATCTTATACATATTAAGTCTGGTGACGAGTGGAAGACCGCGTTCAACACCCCGTTGGGGCACTTCGAGTGTCTGGTGATGCCCTTCGCGTTATGCAACGCCCCTGCAGTTTTTCAGGGGTTCATGAACGCGGTCTTTCACGATTATCTAGGTGATTTTATGGTTGTCTATTTGGACGACATTTTGGTGTACTCGTCGGATTGGGACACACATGTCAGACATCTCCATTTAGTGTTAGAGCGGCTACGGGAGTACCAATTGTATGCTAAATTGGAGAAGTGCTCATTTGGGGTCAAACGCGTGTCATTCCTTGGGTATATCATTACTCCCACTGATGTGTGTATGGAGTCAGACAAGGTTGCGGCAATCGCACAATGCGTTAAACCAGATCATTTGAAGGCTCTTCAGCTCTTTCTTGGGTTTGCCAACTTTTACAGAAAATGTATCAGAAATTATTCAGTGATTGCTCAACTGCTGACTGATCTCACTAAAAAAGGAGCGGACGTGACGTTGTGGTCTCCGGAAGCTTCAGAGATGTTTGAGCAACTCAAGAGGGCTTTTTCCACCGCGCCGGTGCTTGCTCAGCTGGACCCTCAGAGACCCTTTTTCGTGGAGGTAGACGCTGCTGAGGTTGGGGTGGGGGCAGTCCTCTCCCAGGTATTGGGGGGCCGTTCAGGGTGTAGTCCGTGTATCTTCTTTTCCCATAAATTCAGTAGCGCCGAGCGCAAGTACGATGTTGGGAACAGGGAACTGTTGGCAATAAAATGGGCATTTGAGGAATGGCGTCATCTTCTGGAGGGGGCTCGACACCAGGTGACAGTCTTCATCGATCACAAGTACTTAGTGTATCTTGAGACTACTAAGCGTCTCAAGGCGCAGCAAGCGAGGTGGGCGCTTTTCTTCTCGAGATTCAATTTTACAGTCACATTCCTGCCGGGAGATAAAAATGTGAAAGCTGACGCATTCTCCCGCAGTTTCAGGACTCCGGAGGTTGGGGACTCTTCTCCGGAAGGCATCCTTCCGCCCGGTGTCGTGGTGGCAGCCCTGACACGGAACCTTCCGGCTCAGCTTCAGGAATATCAACAAGAAGCCCTGGAGGGGGTTCCGGCAGGGAAGTTATTTGTACCGATATCTCTGCGGTTGTTGGTTCTGGAAGAGTCTCATGCCTCCGTTTTTGCAGGACATCCAGGGGTCCAGGGGACTCTTGAGCTATGTTCCCGATTCTACTGGTGGCCCGGCATGGCACGGGAGGTCCGGGAGTTCAGCTTGTGCACATGGTAAGAGTCGCCGTAAGAGGCCTCAGGGACCTTTAATGCCGTTTTCAGCACCTGGTAGTCCATGGTCGCACGTGTCCATGGGTTTTGTCACTGACCTACCTCTGTCACAAGGTTGTTCCACCATTTTGGTAGTTGTTGACAGGTTCTCGAAAATGGCCCATTTTGTTGCTCTGAAAAACATGACTGTCTACCGCTGAATTAGTGAGGATTTTCATTAGAGAGATTATAAGATTGCAAGGAATACCGGTCAATATAGTTTCGGATCGGGGGGTGCAATTTGTGGCCTAATTTTGGAGGGCATTCTGTAAAAACTTGGGAACATCTGTCTTTCTCATCAGCATTTTATCCGCAGACGAATGGGCAAACGGAACGTAAAAACCAAGACCTAGCACAATACTTGGGTCTTTTTGTGGGCGAGAGGGTCAGTCGGTGGGTAGAGTTTTTATCCTTGGCTGAATTTTCCATAAATAATCGTAGCAGTTCTGCGACGGGGGTGTCACCTTTCTTTTGTGTGTTCGGTTGGCATCCCCGGTTCCTGACTTCCATTCCAGTACCTACAGCTTGTCCCGTGGTTGATGTTGTTATTAGTGAGTTGCGGGAGGTCTGGAATGGTCCGCACAAGAACCTGGAGGAAGCAAGTGGTCGTATGCAACTACGTAGTTGTAAAAGGTCCACTGTGTCTGAGCCATTTGAGGTTGATCTGAAGGTCTGTCTGTCCACAAAGAATTTAAAATTGAAGATCTTCTCGGTAAAGCTTGCACCGCGCTTTATCGGTCCCTTTGCCATAATGCGAGTCATTAATTCTCTTGCCTATGAGTTGGATTTACTGGGTTCTTGAAGGGTGCACAGGGTGCTTCATAAATCCCTTTTGATGTTGTTTATCCCTCCGGTTGTGTGGTCAGCTGGCCCTCTCTGATAGATTTTTGGGTGAGTATTTTAAGTCCACAGTATTTTTTCCATGTTTTCTTCCATGGGCTTCTCTATAAAAAAAAGCTTGTAAAAAGGCAAAAATCTTTTTTTTTTTTTAAAGCTAGAAAAAAAGGCCCCAACAAGTGCATCAGCAATGCCACACAGAGTCTCCAAGACTCCTTGGCTTTTACCACTGACGTCAAAGGTTGACATTTCTTATGGACCCTGAGGATAGCTATGCCGTGGCAATGAGGTTTATGAATTGCCCTCTGAGGCATACAATAACTGTGTGTCCTTGGTGAGCGGCGGCCTTCAGGACACGGCAGTCACTTCTACAATCAACGTTGCTTCAGGCTAATAAACTTCCCTTCCTTGAACTTACTTTCCCCTTCAGCACCGAGCGCCGTCCCCACCAGCTCCCATTATCCACCATTACCTGACTCATCAGCTGAAAAAAGTCCAGTATTTACCTGGACGGCTGCGGTAATGAGCTGCGGTGCAGGAATTCTCATTTCTACACTTCACAGGAAATTGCTTATTCTTCATCTCAGAGAGGCCAGCAGACGTCCAGGAGAGAAGTACAAAACAAACACGGCTCATCCATAACTAGAAGAGGGTATTTATCGTGGTGAGTCTAAAGGTCAATGATGTATCCAACATCACATCTATCTATCTATCTATCTCTCTCCTATCTATCTGTCTCCTATCTATCTATCTATCTATCTATCTATCTATCTATCTATCTCCTATCTATCTATCTATCTATCTATCTATCTATCTCCTATCTATCTATCTCATATCCATCTATCTCCTATCTATCTCCTATCTATCTATCTATCTATCTATCTCCTATCTATCTATCTCCTATCTATCTATCTATCTATCTATCTATCTCCTATCTATCTATCTCCCATCTATCTATCTCCTATCTATCTCATATCTATCTATCTATCTATCTATCTCCCATCTATCTATCTATCTATCTATCTATCTATCTATCTATATATCTATCTATCTCCTATCTATCTCATATCTATCTATCTATCTCCTATCTATCTATCTATCTCATATCTATCTATCTCCTATCCAACTATCCCATATCTATCGATCTATCTATCTATCTCCTATCTATCCCATATCTATCTATCTATCTATCCCATATCTATCTATCTATCTATCTATCTATCTATCTATCTATCTATCTATCTATCTATCTATCTATCCCATATCTATCTATCTCCTATCCATCTATCTCCTATCTATCCCATATCTATCTATCTCCTATCCATCCATCTCCTATCTATCTCCTATCTATCTATCTATCTATCTCCTATCTATCTATCTATCTATCTATCTCCTATCTATCTATCAAATCTATCTATCTATCTATCTATCTATCTATCTATCTATCTCCTATCTATCTATCTATCTATCTATCTCCTATCTATCTATCTATCTATCTATCTCCCATCTATCTATCTATCTATCTATCTATCTCCTATGTATCTCATATCCATCTATCTATCTATCTCCTATCCAACTATCCCATATCTATCGATCTATCTATCTATCTCCTATCTATCTATCTATCTATCTATCTCCTATCTATCTCCCATCCATCTCCTATCTATCTCCTATCTATCTATCTCCCATCTATCTATCTATCTATCTATCTATCTATCTCCTATCTATCTCCTATCTATCTATCTCCTATCTATCTATCTCCTATCTCTCTCCTATCTATCTATCTATCTATCTCCTATCTCTCTCCTATCTATCTATCTATCTATCTATCTATCTATCTATCTATCTATCTATCTATCTATCTATCTATCTATCTATCT
Source organism: Eleutherodactylus coqui (assembly GCF_035609145.1). Lineage (NCBI taxonomy): Eukaryota > Metazoa > Chordata > Amphibia > Anura > Eleutherodactylidae > Eleutherodactylus > Eleutherodactylus coqui. Next base: position 535,376,746 of record NC_089837.1, on the reverse strand, counting down.
CCTTCCTATCTATCTATCTATCTATCTCTCTCCTATCTATCTATCTATCTATCTATCTCTCTATCTCTCTATCTGCTATCTATGATATCATTCAGGGTCATCTGTTTCCTTCAGCCCTGTCAGGCGCTTTTCTCCATCACTTATGTGGTACACAGTGATGATTGCATAAGCAGATGGAATATTTTGGCGCGGTGCGGCGCTCTTCTCTGACACTTGCAAGCGTAACATAAACAATAACACGGAGTGAAGGATGATGTGAGGTCAGCAGAAGCTCGAAGGTTTCACCTCTCAGAGAATAAGACTGTTGTATGAAAATAAGAGGACTTAATGGAGACGTGCGGGGACATTAGATGGTCAGCCCCTCGGGTCAGGACCTATGTCTTTCCCTAAGATTACAGCATGTCCTACCTTCCCTGATGAAGCTCTCTTATGGTGATGGACGCAGACCATCCTTACAATCCTTCTGCAGGACTTCCATGTCTTCTGTGTTTTCCTCTGATGTCTGCATGTCTCGTCCCAGACCTTTCCAAAGACGGAGCTCTGACCACTTGGCTCTGACAATGTATCAAAGTACTAATGGTACAATCTATGTAATGTTTGTAAACTGATAGGAGATGATCCTCAACCCCACATATTGGTCCTAACATCATTAATGCAGCCAAGAAAGGGGTAATGTTTAATGTGGTCGAGAGAGAGGAGTAAACGGTAAAATCCTTGGTGGTCTACAGTAAAGGAAGGAGGGTCAGTTGTGAAATGACTGATGACTTAATATGTTGAAGGAGGAGTAAATCGTAAGACCCCTGGGTCTATAGTAAGGGGTAAGGACTACATTGTAAAATCCTTGGGATCTAGACTATGGAAGGAGGAATAATTGTGAAATCCCTGTTGGTCTAAAGTGAGGAAGTAAGAGCAATTTGTAGCGCTTGTGGTGATCTAGAGGAAGGGGGGATGTAAGTTGTGAGATCGGTGGTTGCCCGAGGCATGAGGGTCTTAATAGCTGTCCAATAGTCACCAATCCGGGCTATATCCATGTCCTGCTGCAACTGTAAGCTGAAGGAGATGGCCATGTCTCAGGCTCACTCATTATATCCTGCAGATCATAGATAGCAGGAGACAGGTGAGAGCTGCCATACAACAGCCGTACAGACCCCTCTGTAGCCGTGCAGAGCACTCGGCATAACGGAGCGACACCCCCCCCCCCCCCCCAACTACTGGAGCGGCCCATGGAGTGGTCTACTAACCAGTTCCACCATCAGCTTGGAGGGGACCCGGGTTATTGCACAGTTCACCATCCTCTAATGCCAACTCTGTCAGCTCCCTCTTAGCTCTGCACTGCAGGGTTAGATCACCCAAAAATCTCAATTTGATGTGTGATGTCAGATTTCTGCTAACTGTCTGAATGCAAAGCAGAAGACGGAGTTTAACTCTTCGGAGTGAGATGAGAACCTCCGTGAAGCCCAGGCTGCAGCGCGGCCATCTGTGGCGTCCGCTGGGTGTCACATATATTCAGGCCACTGGTACATTATAATAGTAATTGCATTTGGCATTGAGCCTCAGGAAGACATCTTCAGAGAAAAGGAACAAAACCTCCATTTACTGAGAGTGCGAAAAGCTTGGGAGGGAGGAGGCCCAGGCGCAGGCGAGCGCCACGAGAGCTATTCCCAGCAGCGGCCAAATGGAACGAATGAATAAATTACCAGAGTCTACAATGAAGAAGTAAAATAATCCGATCGCCCAGCACAATGCCTTCATTACAGGGATGTTTACTGCACACCACAGAGGTGGCAACTTTACCCGGTCACTAAGAATCCTGGCTGTACAAGACAGGAACATTAAGTTGGCTATACACATTAGATAACATATATGTTGAATAGGGCAGTGTACCCCAACTCCAGTCCTCAGGGCCCCCTAACAGGTCCTGGTTTCAGGATATCCTATAGTAAGAACACCCGTGGCAATGTCTGAGGACCGACAATAATTACATCACTGCTGCAACAAAATCCTGAAAACATGACCTGTTGGGGCTCCATAAGGACTGGAGTTAGGGAACACTTGTATAGGGGCTCACAGCTGCCTCTTGATGACCAAAGCCACTGTAAGAGCGGTATGTAGGGTTACACGGGAATCTGAAGGAGAACAGAGGGGTCTGAAGGAGGACAGAGGAGTCTAGAGGAGGATAGAGGGGTCTGAAGAAGAACAGAGGGGTCTAGAGGAGGATAGAAGGCTCTGAAGGAGGACAGAGGGGTCTAGAGGAGGATAGAGGGGTCTGAAGGAGGACAGAGGGGTCTAGAGAAGGATAGAGGAGTCTGAAGGAGGACAGAGGGGTCTAGAGAAGGATAGAGGGCTCTGAAGGAGGACAGAGGGGTCTGAAGGAGGACAGAGAGGTCTAGAGGAGGATAGAAAGGTCTGAAGAAGAACAGAGGGGTCTAGAGGAGGATAGAGGGGTCTGAAGGAGGACAAAGGGGTCTAGAAAAGGATAGAGGGCTCTGAAGGAGGACAGAGGGGTCTAGAGAAGGATAGAGGGCTCTGAAGGAGGACAGAGGGGTCTAGAGAAGGATAGAAGGGTTTGAGGGAGGGTAGAGGGGTCTAGAGAAGGATAGAGAAGTCAAGAGGTGTGCAAAAGTGTCTGTAGAAGGACAGAAGGGTCTGGACGGGACACAGTAATCTGGAAAGAGTACAGATGGGTCTGGAGGTCACCTCCTTTACCATCACCTCAGTAATGGTGAGGCTTACTGTAGGTTTCAGGATGAAGTTGTGGCATCTTAGAGACATCTCCCAGTATATTGGTTAGTTATCTAACTGATTTTCCTATACTGTCGTGGCCTCCTCCTGGCGCTGCCATATGGATGTCCCGTGCGCCCTTCTAATGCCTGACTCCTGCACTGTGACCTCAGTAGTTGTAAGAGTGTCCTGTAGGACCAAGAATGAAGTACTGGCTTCTTACACTTTCCTTCTAACATCCTGGTTCTCCGACTGATCTTCTGAAGACAGTCTGGACTCTTTACCTCTTCTGAAGAGTGGAAGGAATAATGGCAATTATCTGATGTCTTTATAAACCCCTCTCCAGACTCATAGCCATCAACTTTGTCTTCCTACATAGTGTCAATGTGAATTATAGAGGGTACAGAGGTAACAGCCACGACCAAACCCTGGTTCATGCCACCTTCCTGGATTCTGCTGGAAGGTCACAGATTTGGGACATTGCAAATCAGGGAACCAATTCAATGTGCATAAGCACACAGAGTCCTCTTGGATAGAGAAAAAGAAGTGCTGTTGTGAAGAAGAGAGCGGTGGTTGTAGGGGATTCTCTATTGAGAGGAACAGAGACCGCTGTCTGTAGACCTGACACCTCACAAAAGGGCTGCTGTCTTCCAGGGACACAAATCACAGATGTGTCTGATAGGCTGTCAAGATTCTTCAGACCTCCTGAACACCACCCATTCCTACTAATACATGTAGGGACTAATGACACTGCAAAAAAGGACCTTGTAACTATCTGCAGAGACTTTGAATACCTTGGAAGGAAGGTGAAGGAACTAGGAGCACAGGTGGTCTTCTCATCCATCCTCCCAGTTGATGGCCATGGAATAAGGAGATGGAACAGGATTCTAGAGGTGAACAACTGGCTACATCGATGGTGCCATCAGCAAAGATTTGGATTTCTAGCCCTGGAGTGAATTACCTATATGATGGACTGCTTGCTAGAGATGGGTTGCACCTTACAGACAGGTGGTATTAGTGTACCTTGACGCCACCAGAAGCTAGGGGTTTGACAGGAGGAAAGCTCCATTGCTGACAGCTGCGGCCCTCTGTCATTGTAGCCCGCAGTCCGGAAAGGCGCATGAGGTGTGGGCGGAAGGTGGCCGCTCCTGCACTCTGCGTCTGACGCATAGCAATAGCTTTGGGCCGGGTCCTGTCAGCTGGCTGAAGGGTGCGGTTTGTAAATCTGCCATCAGCTGGCGGTGCCCCTTGTAAAGCCCTGACGGCGTGGCAGTACAAACTGCTTTCACGGTTTCTTGCCTTACAGTCTGCTGGCTAGTGCCTTCTCCTTCAGTGGACAGGCTGTGCTTTTTCTGCATGGCCCAGTGGAACTTTTTCCCCACAATTTTACAGGCCTTCCAGGACCTATTTTGCAGCCTGCTATGCGGACACTCAAGTGCAGGGGGTGTCACCCCCAATCTTGACTCCACCAGGACTTCCTTGTGGCGTCAAGATACACTTAACTAACAGTTAAGCATATATTTGGCGGGCGCCTTGCTTCACTCATTAGGAAAGCTTTAAACTAGAACAATATGGGAAGGGAAGGGAAGTGAAGGTAAAAATATACAGCTAATTAATACATCTGAGAACCTCGTTATTAGAAGTGGAAAGAAAGAACAGAGACAAACAATTCAGAAGGCAAGTAGAGGAGCAAGAGACCACGATCACAAACTAACATGTTTCTACACAAATGCCCAGAGCATGGGAAACAAACAAGGAGAATTGGAGCTCCTAACACAGGAAGAGAAATATGATGTCATCGGCATCACGGACACTTGGTGGGATGATACACATGATTGGATACAAGGCTTGAAGGATACAATGTATTTATAAGAAACAGACCTAATAAAAGGGGAGGAGGTGTTGTGTTGTATGTTGGGAGAACATTCATCTCCACTGAGATTCAAGCTTCAGAGCATGGTGGTTCTGTAGAAACTGTTTGGGTAAGAATACAAGGAGAGAACAACAGAAAGGACCCCATTGTAGGCATTTACTATAGGCTACCTGGACAAGCAGAAGATATGGAGGAACTCCTTCTACATCAGATGGCCAAGCTCTCAAGGAAGCACCCGATGACCCTGGAGGTCCCTACAAACGCTACCATTCTATGATTCATAATGTAAGAATGGACTTACTACTATTGGGGGTCTCTGCCCTTGAGACCTCCCTAAACATCTTAAGGCAGAATGAAGTTGAGAGTTTCCAAAATCTTCCAAAAAAGGATTTATATTTTCTCCAAGAACACAAAGACAAACAAAACATGCAGGGATTGCAGGTAGATGGAGAGATGCAACGTCTTTTGTGGCAACAGTATAGCCACCAGACTGGGGCTGACAGTGAGTTACATACTTGTTGGGTGGTTGGACGTCTACTATGGGGTAGGCATTAAGACTAGGGCCACTGTGGGGACATTAGTACTACTGCTGCTAGTAATGGGGATTACTATAACTACTGAAAGTAATAATGGGGATTGATAATATTAATGGGGCCACTAGGGGGGGGGGGGTCACTGTTACTACTAGGGCCAAAGGGCTTGACTTTGCATAAAATGGGCGTGGTCTGTCATAACATTTTACCATGGCTGCTAAGGGTGCTACATAGTTGTCCGTTTTTTGTTGTTCCAATGTATGCCTGGGTTTATGGTGGGGCCTAAATGCCACATGGGGGCCCTGGTACTGCTGTAGGTTTGGCAAAGCTACCCAAGGTCTTTACGTTATAGCTATGCATGCAGACAAGAGGTCATATAAGGTGTCGTCAGATTTGTCTGTCACCACACGGATGTGGCATCGTCTCCGTTGCGGCCGGTCACATTATTTGTACACGGGATATTATACATGAATGTGGTCCAACATTCAGTCACTTCTCTGATTATCAGCTCATTACTAACAGAAAAATGAACTCTGGGGAAAATCCTGTAATTTTACTCAGTTTTGGTTCCCAGATTGAACACAATCATGAATTCATCAATAGTGAAAATCATCCGCTCGTTCCCACCGCAGCGCAAGACGCGGCTTCTCCGTCTGAAGCCTGAATGATCTGTTTCTTGTATCTGGAGATTAGAAGAGTCAAAAAACATAAAAAAGCAAGAAGCTGAGATTTCTCTTCCTCTCTCACATCAAGGTCGGTTTGTGTGCGTCGTCGTCCCTGGACGCAGCGCCTGAGGGTAGATGCCAGCCTGTCTTCATTAATGATCCCGCTCCCAGGTTCCGCCTTTCTTCTTTGGCCTCCATCCTCCGGTCGGATCCTTCTGCAATTTCCCAGTTCAGAGATGAGTTTTTTTAGTTAAAGCGTAGTTAATGAAGGTCCCCGAGCGGCGGTGCTTGCAGTCCTGGCAGAGCACTTCACGTCTGGATGCTCTTCACATCTCTCTTTTAAGGTCACAGCAACTTGTTAGAAAACCAATCGTGTAAATGGCGCGGGTTCAGTTTCCACATTACTCCGGCTTCCTCCATGATTATGATGCTAATGTTTGCATTGATCACAAGTGGACGTCTTTCTCCCAGACGGGATCGCTCCTCCGCCTCGAAGAGCTGCAGGAAGTTATTCAGTCGCTTCTCTTTATGTATTTAGTAAGAAACACTTGAATCTCCCTCGAAGCGGCGCTCTGATAATTGCGCCGAGCAGATGTCTCCAATCGGTTGTTGTCAAGAGTTTTTGGAAATCTAAACTTTGTCTTTCTCTGTCAGACTTCATTACTTCATGTGAAGATTTCCCGGGAAGCTCGGGGCTTCATCGTTACAATGAGGAGATGAGTCCAAGGAGCTCAACTTGTCATAAGATCCAGATGTGTTGGCAAAGAAGACACAAAACTAAAATCCCCTCAAGGAGTTATCTGCTGGCTTCAGTATCCGCCAAGTCCTTATCACACCTCCTTCCACTGAATGCGCACACGCTGCGTCGATTATTTCTTCCTAGGTTAAACTTGCAACTTTTAGAAACGGCCTTCAGGAAGGATTTTTTCTGTAAGCTTTGCCCCCTTGCACAAACCACCCCCCTCTACATGCCACATCCCCTTTTTACAGCCCACACCCTCTCGAGTATGGGTACTAAAATTAAGAGGGTACCTGGAGACTCCCCTACCTGCTGCATCCTCCACCTTCTGTACAGCAATAATATTCTCTTTGTGTCACTTTTGCAAACTTTGCCAACTATCATTGGTTCCCACAGGTCTTTAGCATAGTCAGTTGCTGAAGAGCTGCGGGTTCCAAAAACGCCTCCTAATTGCCTCATCACTGAGAAGCAACTGATCCAACCCATAAATACCCAAATACTGCACTTCCCAGTCCCTGAAGCGCAGCTGACCCTTGAAATCTCTTCCCAGTGCACTGCCCTGAGGAGCAGCTGATTCTATCCCCTAGGGCCCACATACTGCACAGCTCCTGAGGAGCAGCTGACCCCCATAACCCCACCCACTGCACTGCCCCTGAGGAGCAGCTGACCCCTATAGCCCCACCCACTGCTATGTCCCTGAGGAGCACTTGATTCTATCCCCTAGGACTCACACACTACACTGCATAGCTCCTGACCCCCAATACTCCCCCCATTGCCTGCCTTTGAGGAATAACTGACCTATGAAACTTTTCTTCAGGGATACTGACCCCAAACAGCCCTCCTCTGAGGATTCCCCCTCCCCTGCAAGAACTTTATTCCAGCCCTGTCCCTGAGAAGCAGTTGCCATTATTGCAGGATTGCAACTAAAACTGATGCTCTTGTGTTTGATGCAAGATGCAGTTCTGGGTATAACTGGAGAGCCGTCTACTTGGTTTGCAGCACAATAGCCGTCTGTCAGCCATGTTCGTCAGTCATGATAGTTTCTCCTGGTTGTCCTAAGGGTCACGGTTGGAATTAGTATGATTCTACTGTCCATGAACGCTCAGGGTTCTCATGGAGCCAGACCGGCCCACAGCTGCGTTGACAGAAGAATAAAGTTACAGGGTTTGGAGGACGGCGACAGAATACAATACAACAAGCTTATAACTATAGAAGCTTGGCATCGCCGCAATCATCCCGACCCCGAGAAGAAACTTTACCGTGCAGTAAATGCTGGAGAAATGAAACCTCTCCAAAATAGCGCAATTGTATTGATTTTGCATTTCACTCCATTTAGAAAGTTTTAAAAGTTTTGCAATACACCATTAAAAAATACAACCTGTGTGCATGCGGCTCTAGTGATGGAGAAATGCAGAACCGTAGGATGTGTTTGAAAGTGGGGATGAAGAGCAGAAACAAAAAAGGAAAATTCGAAAATTGTCTGTGTCCTCAAAGGGTTAAATGTCATTGAAAGTTAATAACCTCAGGATCCCCGACAGGCCACCCTGGTGGAGTAACGTAAGACGTATCTGCAGTCGTTGTGTGACCTCCGTCGTGCGGCGACCACTAATCACATGGATGGCGGCTGCTTTATGTGCCGACGACATGCCGGATGGATTGTTCTGCGCGCAGCACTCATTGAACTCTGTTAGACTCAGTGGTTTATTGGTTTGTTGCTCAGCATCATCGCTGGCCGTGCCATGTGTCTTATGGCGGCTCTTCCCGGGGGCGCACAATGTCTCGCTGTAGCAGTGTACCCTTCTTGGGTTGGACTTACATGTGACTCAGGGAATTAATGACAATGTTACATGTTGGATAAGATGTCAGTGAAGATGGTGCAGACTGGCACAGGGCCAAATCTTACACTTTATTAAAACCTTCCCAAACTCCTATAAATACCCGACACAGACACCAATATTGGATACAGAAGGCCACGGTGTTTATTAACGAGGTTACAAACATTGGGGAGGAATGTAACCAATAATAACCAGACGAGTTTATGTAAACTCTGTCTTTACCACCACTAAACTCTCCCCAAGTTTACCTGCCCACCCGCCTAATGCGGGCGACAATCCCCCATTAACTACACTGCGATAAACCTAAGGGAGGGAGGGTAGGATGCTGCTCCCTTTCCAGATGATGATGGCCCACATCTCTGCACCTCCATATCTCACTGCTGCTCCTCTCAGCCTGCTCCTCTGGACCAATCACCGGCCACTGTCAGGCCACCAGATTCTGCCTGACAACCACAGGCATTTCCCACCATTTTTCTACAGCCAATCATCTGCTGCTGCCAACCAGTCCATCACTGGGCAGAACTCACTCTCTGCCATCTCATCTGACCCAGTAATGACCTTTGTAACATATCATGGTTAACCAGAAAACCTTCTCCATAGAAGGTGACATATCCATCCATCATGTACATAAAGCTCCCAGATCCCATGAGGCTCCATAGAAGGTGACATATCATCCATCCCTCATGTACATAAAGCTCCCAGATCCAATGAGGCTCCATAGAGAGTGACATATCATCCATCCATCATGTACATAAAGATCCCATGAGGCTCCATAGAGGGTGATATATCATCCATACATCATGTACATAAAGCTCCCAGATCCCATGAGGCTCCATAGAAGGTGACATATCATCCATCAATCATGTACATAAAGCTCCCAGATCCCATCAGGCTCCATAGAGGGTGACATATCATCCATCCATCATGTACATAAAGCTCCCAGATCCCATGAGGCTCCATAGAGGGTGACATATCATCCATCCATCCATCATGTACATAAAGCTCCCAGATCCCATGTGGCTCCATAGAGGGTGACATATCATCCATCCATCATGTACATAAAGCTCCCAGATCCCATGAGGCTCCATAGAGGGTGACATATCATCCATCCATCCATCATGTACATAAAGCTCCCAGATCCCATGTGGCTCCATAGAGGGTGACATATCATCCATCCATCATGTACATAAAGCTCCCAGATCCCATGAGGCTCCATAGAAGGTGACATATCATCCATCCATCATGTACATAAAGCTCCCAGATCCCATGAGGCTCCATAGAAGGTGACATATCATCCATCCATCATGTACATAAAGCTCCCAGATCCCATGAGGCTCCATAGAGGGTGACATATCATCCATCCATCATGTACATAAAGCTCCCAGACCCCATGAGGTTCCATACAGGGTGACATATCATCCATCCATCATGTACATAAAGCTCCTAGATCCCATGAGGTTCCATAGAGAGTGACATATCATCCATCCATCATGCACATAAAGCTCCCAGATCCCATGAGGCTCCATAGAAGGTGACATATCATCCATCCATCATGTAAATAAAGCTCCCAGATCCCACGAGGTTCCATAGAAGGTGACATATCATCCATCCATCCATCTTGTACATAAAGCTCCTAGATCCCATGAGACTCCATAGAAGGTGACATATCATCCATCCATCATGTACATAAAGCTCCCAGATCCCATGAGGCTCCATAGAAGGTGACATATCATCCATCCATCATGTACATAAAGCTCCCAGATCCCATGAGGTTCCATAGAAGGTGACATATCATCCATCCATCATGTACATAAAGATCCCAGATCCCATGAGGCTCAATAGAAGGTGACATATCATCCATCCATCATGTACATAAAGCTCCCAGATCCCATGAGGCTCCATAGAAGGTGACATATCATCCATCCATCATGTACATAAAGCTCCCAGATCCCATGAGGTTCCATAGAAGGTGACATATCATCCATCCATCATGTACATAAAGATCCCGGATCCCATGAGGCTCAATAGAAGGTGACATATCATCCATCCATCATGTACATAAAGCTCCCAGATTCCATGAGGTTCCATAGAGGGTGACATATCATCCATCCATCATGTACATAAAGCTCCCAGATTCCATGAGGTTCCATAGAAGGTGACATATCATCCATCCATCATGTACATAAAGCTCCCAGATCCCATGAGGCTCCATAGAGGGTGACATATCATCCATCCATCCATCATGTACATAAAGCTCCCAGATCCCATGTGGCTCCATAGAGGGTGACATATCATCCATCCATCATGTACATAAAGCTCCCAGATCCCATGAGGCTCCATAGAAGGTGACATATCATCCATCCATCATGTACATAAAGCTCCCAGATCCCATGAGGCTCCATAGAAGGTGACATATCATCCATCCATCATGTACATAAAGCTCCCAGATCCCATGAGGTTCCATAGAAGGTGACATATCATCCATCCATCATGTACATAAAGCTCCCAGATCCCATGAGCCTCCATAGAGGGTGACATATCATCCATCCATCATGTACATAAAGCTCCCAGATCCCATGAGGCTCCATAGAGAGTGACATACCATCCATCCATCATGTACATAAAGCTCCCAGATCCCATGAGGCTCCATAGAAGGTGACATATCATCCATCCATCATGTACATAAAGCTCCCAGATCCCATGAGGCTCCATAGAAGGTGACATATCATCCATCCATCATGTACATAAAGCTCCCAGATCCCATGAGGTTCCATAGAAGGTGACATATCATCCATCCATCATGTACATAAAGCTCCCAGATCCCATGAGCCTCCATAGAGGGTGACATATCATCCATCCATCATGTACATAAAGCTCCCAGATCCCCTGAGGCTCCATAGAGTGTGACATATCATCCATCCATCATGTACATACGTCCCAGTAGTAAATTGAGTGACAGCAGCAGAAGTAGTCCAGGTGCAGTAAAAAACAGGTTTCCTTAATTTAGCAGATAAAACATGCGACGTTTCGGCCATTGCAATGGCCTTTCTCAAGCATATTGGCCTCTGTATGGTGGTATTATTCAGTCACCATGTAGAGGCCCTGTATAGCGGTGTTACCGGTAATGAGGGTTTATACTTATTCTGCAACAATCTACACTCATTGTCAGTAACATCCTCCTCCCCAGAAGGAGTATATATATATTCCTCTTGGCTTGGATACAATATGTGATACAGGCAGGCATGGAGGCTCTATTACCCTGTTGTACCACTTCTAGCTTGGATACAAGATGTAATGTGGGGGGGGGGGCATGGAGGCTTTGTTACTCTTTTGTACCGCCTCTATCTTGGATACAAGATGTGATACGGGCGGGCATGAAGGCTCTAGTACCCCGTTGTACCCCGTCTAGCTTAGATACAAGATGTGATACAGGTAGACATGGGGGCTCTAGTACCCTGTTGTATCGCCTCTAGCTTGGATACAAGATATGATATTGGCGGGCATGGAGGCTATAGTACCCTGTTGTACTACCTCTAGCTTAGATACAAGATGTGATACGGGCGGGCAAGGAGGATCTAGTACCCTGTTGTACCACCTCTAGCTTGGATACAGGATATGTTACAGGAAAGCATGGAGGATCTAGTACCCAGTTGTACCACCTCCAGCTTGGATACAGGATATGTGATATGGGGAAATGGAGCCTCTAGTATCCCATTGTACTGCCTCTAGCTTGGATACAGGATGTGATACAGGCGGGCATGGAGGCTTTAGTACCCTGTTGTACTCCCTCTAGCTTAGATACAAGATGTCATACGGGTAGGCATGGAGGCTCTAGCACCCTGTTGTACCGCCTTTAGCTTGGATACAAGATGTGATACGAGGGAATGGAGGCTCTAGTATCGTGTTGTACCACCTCTAGCTTGGATACAAGATGTGATATGGGCGGGCATGGAGGCTCTAGTACCCTGTTGTAGCACCTCTAGCTTAGATACAAGATATGTTACAGGAAAGCATGGAGGCTCTAGCACCCAGTTGTACCACCTCCAGCTTGGATACAAGATGTGATACGGGCAGGCATGGAGGCTCTAGCACCCTGTTGTACCGCCTTTAGCTTGGATACAAGATGTGATACGAGGGAATGGAGGCTCTAGTATCGTGTTGTACCACCTCTAGCTTGGATACAAGATGTGATATGGGTGGGCATGTAGGCTCTACTACCCTGTTGTAGCACCTCTAGCTTGGATACAAGATATGTTACAGGAAAGCATGGAGGCTCTAGCACCCAGTTGTACCACCTCCAGCTTGGATACAAGATGTCATACGGGGGAATGGAGGCTCTAGTACTCTATTGTACCGCCTCTAGCTTGGCTACAAGATGGGATTCAGGGGGGCATGGAGGCTCTAGTACTGTAGCCTTTCTGGTTGGAGTCCTAGACACAGCCACACCAGTGGGCAGCAAGGATAAAATAGAGACGCAGTCAGGAACAAGCCAGGGGTCGTTACACAGAGAAGTCTTCTCACTGCAGGAGGAGGTAGAAGCTGGTTTAAGGGCTGAAGGTTCAGAGAATCATAAACAGGCAAGGAAGGAGGGAACAGGGGCAGGTTTATATAGGAAGTTAATTGGGGATGCTATAAGACGCGGGGTGGACTAGACAAAGAAACAGGGTGCTGGGACTCAGGGGAGCTGTGCTGAATAGCTCAATCAGTAGAGGAATCGGGAGGTTGCAGGTTTGATTCCTGACAAGTACCCTGTATCACATACAGGATGTGATATGGGTGGGCCCATACATGATAAAACTGGCAAGTGAAGCTGTGACTTCTGTTGTGTGTGTGGGCATCATCTCTGGAAGCAGTTTGCTCCTCTGTACTGTAGGGGGCGTCCTAAGACCAGTCAACTTTTGTGCCCTCACAAATCCACTGGTCCCAACAGTCTGGTCCTACGCTCCTCTCTACTAGTGGTCTGTAGGGGGCGTCCTGAGCCCGATCATCTTGTGTGCCCCCATCCACTGGTCCCAACACCTCCTAACAGTCTGGTCAGACGCTCCTCTCTACTGGTGGTCTGTAGGGGGCGTCCTGAGCCCGGTCACCTTGTGTGCCCCCACACATCCACTTGTCCCAACACCTCCTAACAGTCTGGTCAGATGCTCCTCTCTACTAGGGGATATCCTGAGCCCGGTCACCTTGTGTGCCCCATCCACTTGTCCCAACACCTCCTAACAGTCTGGTCAGATGCTCCTCTCTACTAGGGGGCATCCTGAGCCCGGTCGCCTTGTGTGCCCTCATCCACTGGTCCTAAACACCTCCTAACAGTCTGGTCAGAATGGCCCGGTGGGGAATAGTTCATGGATACGACCATCCAACTTCTCACATCCCAATAATGCGCCCCCCTCTGGTAACGGGGTGAAATCTCTTCTCTGCGTCGTAGAGGCGTCTAGTGGCCAACAAGCTCTACACAAGCTGAAGAGGTCACTACACCCAAGGGGCCTCCGAGAGCCTCTTATAGGACAAGGGGAGACCACTTTTAGGGCCTCCGGTGACCGTTCATCTAATCACCACAACTCTCATCATTACAGATCTGTCTTAGATGGAGCCGCATGCCGGGGTCTGCAGCAGAAGGACGACTTCTTCTGGGGGCGCTGGAGGGTTTGCACAACTAGTGTAGCAATACTGTCCAGCGGTGCTGCTCTGAGACATCCAGCGTCGCTCCTCACGGCAGCTATGGATATGGCGTCCCGGTATACGGCACACGGCCGGCGCGGCGCAGCACATTAGGGCCATTCTAGGTGTTTAATAATTAGTTGTCTCTCTAGAAAAGATTTTCATGTTTAATCCTTTTATTTAATCTACTTTAAAGATTTAGAACGCGTCGCGGCGTCTGTCGGGCATCAATGTGACAAGTTTTCTCAAGCAGAAGATTAGAGTTTATCCTGTAATTAGCACATTGTTCTTCTGATGACAAGAATCCGGCAGGCGCAGAAGAGACTGAAGGAACAAGACAGTAATGAAACCCGCATGTACCACGCCGCTAGTAACATCACCCACAGCTTACAGAGAAAGCTATTCACCAAGTCACATATCTAATGCAGTGAGCTCCTCCTAGTGGTGGCTTTATATATCTGTATGCCATGAGCTCCTCCTAATGGTGGCGTTATATATCTGTATGCCATGAGCTCTTCCTAGTGGTGGCTGTATAGATCTGTATGTAGTGAGCTCCCCCTAGTGGTGGCTTTATTTATCTGTATGCCATGAGCTCCTTCTAGTGGTGACTGTATATATATGTATGTAGTGAGCTCCTCCTTGTGGTGGCTGTATATATCTGTATGTAGTGAGCTCCCCCTAGTGGTGGCTTTATATATCTGTATGCCGTGAGCTCCTCCTAGTGGTGACTGTATATATCTGTATGTAGTGAGCTCCTCCTAGTGGTGGCTGTATATATCTGTATGTAGTGAGCTCCCCCTAGTGGTGGCTTTATATATCTGTATGCCATGAGCTCCTTCTAGTGGTGACTGTATATATATGTATGTAGTGAGCTCCTCCTTGTGGTGGCTGTATATATCTGTATGTAGTGAGCTCCCCCTAGTGGTGGCGTTATATATCTGTATGCCGTGAGCTCCTCCTAGTGGTGACTGTATATATCTGTATGTAGTGAGCTCCTCCTAGTGGTGACTGTATATATCTGTATGTAGTGAGCTCCCCCTAGTGGTGGCTGTATATATCTGTATGTAGTGAGCTCCCCCTAGTGGTGGCTGTATATATCTGTATGTAGCGAGCTCCCCCTAGTGGTGGCTTTATATATATATGTATGCCGTGAGCTCCCCCTGGTGGTGGCTGTATAGATATATGTATGTAGCGAGCTCACCCTAGTGGTGGCTGTATATATCTGTATGTAGTGAGCTTCCACTAGTCATAACTGTACATACTTGTTTGTAGTGAGCTGACCCTAGTGGTGGCTGTATATATATTTTTTGTAGTGAGCTTCCCGTAGTGTTGGCTGTATATATCTCAATGTAGTGAGCTCTCCCTAGCGGTGCCTGTATATATCTGCATGTGGTGAGCTCCCACTAGTTCTGGCCATATATATCTGTATGCAGTGAGCTCTCCCTAGTGGTGACTGTATATATCTGTATGTAGTGATCTCCTCCTAGTGGTGGCTGTATATATCTGTATACAGTAAGCTCCCACTAGCGGTGACTGCATATATCTGACTATAGTGAGTTTCACCTAGTAGTTGCTGTATATTTCTGTATACAGCAAGCTGCCTCTGATGATGGCTGTATATACCGTATCTCTATACAGTGAGCTCCCCCTAGTGGTGGCTGTATATATCTGTATACAGCGAGCTGCCCCTAGTGGTGGCTTAACATATCTGTATACAGCGAGCTCCTCCTAGTGGTGGCTATATATATCTGTATGCAGTAAGCTCCCCATAGTGGTGGCTGTATATATCTATATGCAGTGAGCTCCCCTAGTGGTGGCTGTATAGATCTGTATGTAGTGAGCTCCCTCTAGTGGTGGCTGTATATATCTGTATGTAGTGAGCTCCTCCTAGGGGTGGCTGTATACATCTGTATGTAGTGAGCTCCCCCTAGTGGTGGCTGTATATATCTGTATGTAGTGAGCTCCCCATAGTGGTGGCTGTATATATCTATATGTAGTGAGCTCCCCCTAGTGGTGGCTGTATAGATCTGTATGTAGTGAGCTCCTCCTTGTGGTGGCTTAATATATCTGTATACAGCGAGCTCCCCCTAGTGGTGGCTGTATATATCTGTATGTAGTGAGTTTCTCCTAGTGGGTGTCTGTATATAATTTTTTTGCAGTAAGCTCCCACTAGTGGCTGCTGCTATGATGACGCTCTCACTCGCAGTGCCCTTCAGCCATGACCCCTTTAGTGTTAGCGTGCTGCATATCTCTGGAGGAGAGAATGCGCCATGACTGACACCTCTCTACAGAAACTTCGGATACTCTCAGTAGATGAGGGGAAAAGCAACCAAGAGCAGAGGAGCTGCGGGAGAAAAGAGTGGAGGGGCGGCGGGATAGAAGAACGAAGGGGTGGCGGAGGAGAGGAGAGGAGGGGCGGCGGGCCCCGGGGTGGCTGGCCCTCAATGTATTGGATCCTCCTGTTAGTGATGGAGCTGATGGAGGCAAACATAAGGGGGCCCTCTATTAGTAGCTGCTAGAGAATAAAGGGCCCACATACTGGCCCGGTACTGGTGTCATATGTCATCACCGGAAGCTAGGGGCTGACCAGGCAGAGCTGGAGGTAACGCCCAAGTCTTGCCCGTAGCTGCCAATTGTCTTCTGGTCTATGCTGTGTCCCATGCCTACTGTTACTTGCACCGGGTGACAGGCCCCTGCTTTGTGCAGCTGTGCCGTCTTCAACCCCGGACCCTCAGCTCCTGCATGCTGCTCTTGCCGGCCGGGCAGCAGTGTGCCACAGCCGGTGCTTTTCCTCCTGGCCAGCCAGTTACTTGCCGGCTGGCCAGGAGGAGATAGGAGTGGGGGATAGAAGAGTGACAGCGGGGGACCAGGAGGTGAGATGGGAGTCCAGCGGGGAAAGTGACAACAGGGCCAGGAGCGGAGATGGCAGTAGTAGTAGGACCAGGAGTATTTGGAGGTGGAAGGCGAAGAGATGTGTGTGCAGTGTCCCGTTGGGTGACCCCGGACATGGTGTACAGCGAGGAGCTGGGAGGCCAAGGTAGACGCTTGTCACGGCAGCACTTACCACGCTCCCTCCCAGGGGGGTGCACGTAGCCTCGGCCAGAGCAGCGCTGAGACTCTTCCACACACCCCTAGGAGAGGGATGCCCAATAAACTGGGGAAGAGGAAAAGGGGTTGTCACGGGTGACGCCACCATTCCATTATCCACTGAAAAGACCCACGGCGGTACATAATGGATCCGCAGACTTGTATAATGTACCTCAGGTCCCTGGGAACAGTCAGGGCCTGACAAAACTTTACTTGCAATAAACACTGGGTGGAAGGCCCAATTTACAAAAAATTGACGCGCAGGTAGACAACAATAGGATAGTACCTCTACACGGTGATCCCAGGCATAGGAAGGCTGTGTAGGAAAAGCCTTAGGGGAGTACCTCTGCAAAAGACACTTGGCCTTGACTCTCACTCCTCCACAGTCACAAGCACACATAAGATCAGGAACCGCTCTTCCTCCTCCATTCTTCACCACATGGGAGTTGAAGGTATCCCCATGTGGCTGGCACTCTTAGGAACCCAGAAGAATAGACCAGAGAGTCGACCTTGAAGAATCGCCCCTTTCCCGCTCTCACACACTCATATTTATACTCTCACTCACACCATATGATGAGACAAATTGATACATTACAAGCATCTCCCCGCTCCTGCAAACACTTAACTCCTCACTTGCTGCAGCTGTGCAATACACATAATAGAATGACAAGACAGTTTTGCACAGCGCACCAACACAAGACATGGCATGTATGACATTATGGAGGGGGCTAGGATAGCATGTACTGGTCCACGACATGTGAGCTGTCAGCAGAGAGAGCCGGTACATGTGTCTCTGGGGACCTGTGTGCAGGTCATCAGCCAATCTGCAGATGTGGGAATGACCTGCCCGGCCAACCCAGGTCTTCACCCATACTTCCGGTGGAGACATATTGCACCAGTATCCTTATACTGCACCATCGTCTCCCACAATGCCATGCTGGAGGTGCTGGGGGGGCAGATAACTGCATGGATGTGGTGTGTTTAGTGGAGGGCAGGCAGTGCCACCATATGCCAATTACAATACCCGGGCAAGGTACAATATCAATTGCAGCACTCCAGGTACACGATAATGCCAGCTACAGTGCCCCAGTCATGTACAGCACCACCCGGGCAATGTCAACGACAGCACTCCTGCCACATGTAGTGCCCCCATAAAATGCCAACTACAGCACCCTTGCCTACTCCATAGTAAATCCAATTACAGTGTGCCAGGCACAATGCTGCATGACAGTGCCAACTACAGCTGCCCAGCCAGACACAGAACCGTATATGAATGCCAACTGCAGCGTGAAGGCACTGAGCACCCATGCCAACCTGCATTACCCCAGTTAGACACAGTGCCACCATAATAATGGAACATATGGTGCCCCAACCAGCACTGCACAATGCCAATCACAGGACTTAGTCAGACTGCGGGACATGTAGCAGAGCTGAGTCCTCCAGAAGAGATGCCTCCCCCCGTTACCCCCCTGGCGCTCCACGTGGCTCTCGGCAGGTACTAATCAGCGAGGGATGATGAGCTGTCAGCAGCCGTGTAATTTCCATCCTCCCTGACAGTCATCAGCTGCCACTATTGTGGGGTGACAGGAGTAATTATGCACCGCGGCGCCCACGAGCCCTCATCTCCGCAGAATCACCGGCACCTCTACCGAAATCTGCCTTCCTTCAGTCCAGAACAATCCTGTAATCCGGCATCAGCCTGAGACGTTCTTTAACTCTCTGGTTGCTGCAGTTTGTGCACTGGAGTCGTCTTCCAGAAGGTCAGGCTGATGCGCCGGCCTGCTGTATGGCTGCCCTGGCGCTGCCCAGCGTCCTCGCAACGACTAAGACGCTGCCATTCCCAAGCTGCCACCTTGACCTGCGGAGGGCTGGCGCTGCCCAGGATCGCCTCCCGCTGCCCCCCGTAGGCCGGAGGGGGTTTCACACAAACTATTTTTCCATCCAATTTTCTGTCCATGAAAATCGGTCAGAAATAACGGCGATTATTTTAGGCGGTTTTATTCGCATGCGACATTTTTACTTGGATGAAAAGTCAAAGTAAAAAAACAGCCGCAGCGCCTCCGATTGGGTTGGAATTCCAGAACGAAAAGCGCCT
The DNA here is from genome assembly GCF_035609145.1 of Eleutherodactylus coqui. Lineage (NCBI taxonomy): Eukaryota > Metazoa > Chordata > Amphibia > Anura > Eleutherodactylidae > Eleutherodactylus > Eleutherodactylus coqui. The sequence goes on along the minus strand of NC_089837.1, from coordinate 535,357,540 downwards.
ATTCAATTTTATGGGTGCGTTTAAAAAAACATTCAATGAGATTGCGTCCCACTTTTACCGCATGTAACCACTGCGCACCCTAACACGCCCCACCCCACACTCGGGCGTAGACAGGCGGACGTGTAATAGTCCCGCTATCAGGTGTGAAATCACGGGCGCAGAGCGTGACCAAACAAGACCACTCATTTCAATGGTCCGGATTCCAGAATCGGGATTCTCGCGCCACCACAGTCTACGGCGATTGCTGCACGCAGTGATTACGCATGTCATTGCAGAATTGCTATGTGCTCATGCACGAGCGTTGGGGCTCATTCACACGACAGCACATCTGCGCATGAGGACAATAGAGCCGTTGTTTTCAGCCGGTTCCTGCTGACTATTGCGTAAGCGACATGTGCTATTTTTGTGCGTATTTGTGCACCTAAACCACCATAGAAGTCTAAAGGAGTGTGCAATGCCCACCCAACCACACACCACCGCACCGCCACACCGCACTCCACCCAACCCCACACCACCGCACCGCCACACCGCACTCCACCCAACCCCACACCACCGCACCGCCACACCGCACTCCACCCAACCCCACACCACCGCACCGCCACACCGCACTCCACCCAACCCCACACCACCGCACCGCCACACCGCACTCCACCCAACCCCACTCCACTGCACAATCTCACTCCACCCAACCCCACCGCACTCCACCCAACCCCACACCACCGCACCGCCACACCGCACTCCACCCAACCCCACACCACTGCACAATCTCACTCCACCCAACCCCACACTACAGCACCGCACTCCACCCAACCCCACACCACTGCACAATCTCACTCCACCCAACCCCACCGCACTCCACCCAACCCCACACTACAGCACCGCACTGCACCCAACCCCACACCACCGCACCGCACTCCACCCAACTCCACAACCCCACACTACAGCACCGCAATCCACCCAACCCCACACCACCGCACCGCCACACCGCACTCCACCCAACCCCACAGCACTGCACAATCTCACTCCAACCAACCCCACCGCACTCCACCCAACCCCACACTACCGCACCGCACTCCACCCAACCCCACACTACAGCACCGCACTCCACCCAACCCCACACCACCGCACCGCACTCCACCCAACTCCACACCCCCGCACCGCTACACCGCACTCCACCCAACCCCACACGACCGCACCGCCACACCGCACTCCACCCAACCCCACACCACTGCATAATCTCACTCCACCCAACCCCACCGCACTCCACCCAACCCCACACTACCGCACCGCACTCCACCCAACCCCACACCACCGCACCGCACTCCACCCAACCCCACACCACCGCACCGCACTCCACTCAACCCCACACCACCGCACCGCCACACCGCACTCCACCCAACCCCACACCACCGCACCGCCACACCGCACTCCACCCAACCCCACACCACTGCATATTCTCACTCCACCCAACCCCACCGCACTCCACCCAACCCCACACTACCACACCGCACTCCACCCAACCCCACACCACCGCACCGCACTCCACTCAACCCCACACCACCGCACCGCCACACCGCACTCCACCCAACCCCACACCACCGCACCGCCACACCGCACTCCACCCAACCCCACACCACTGCATAATCTCACTCCACCCAACCCCACCGCACTCCACCCAACCCCACACCACCGCACTGCACTTCACTTCACCCAAGCCCACACCACCGCACTCCACCCAACCCCACACCACCGCACCGCACTCCACCCAACCCCACACCACCGCACCGCATTTCACCCAACCACACACCTCTACACCGCACTCCACCCAACCCCACACCACTGCATAATCTCACTCCACCCAACCCCACCGCACTCCACCCAACCCCACACCACCGCACTGCACTTCACTTCACCCAAGCCCACACCACCGCACTCCACCCAACCCCACACCACTGCACAGCACTCCACCCAACCCCACACCACCGCGCCGCACTCCACCCAACCCCACACCACCGCACCGCAGTCCACCCAACCCCAAACCACCGCACCGCCACACCTCACTCCACCCAACCCCACACCACTGCACAATCTCACTCCACCCAACCCCACCGCACTCCACCCAACCCCACACTACAGCACCGCACTCCACCCAACCCCACACCACCGCACCGCCACACCGCACTCCACCCAACCCCACACCACTGCACAATCTCACTCCAACCAACCCCACCGCACTCCACCCAACCTCACACTACAGCACCGCACTCCACCCAACCCCACACCACCGCACCGCCACACCGCACTCCACCCAACCCCACACCACCGCACTCCACCCAAGCCCACACCACCGCACCGCCACACCGCACTCCACCCAACCCCACACCACTGCATAATCTCACTCTACCCAACCCCACCGCACTCCACCCAACCCCACACTACCGCACCGCCACACCGCACTCCACCCAACCCCACACTACCGCACCGCACTCCACCCAACCCCACACTACCGCACCGCACTCCACCCAACCCCAGACCACCGCACCGCACTCCACCCAACCCCACACCACCGCACCGCACTTCACTTCACCCAACCCCACACCACCGCACCGCACTCCACCCAACCCCACACCACCGCACCGCACTTCACTTCACCCAACCCCACACCACCGCACTCCACCCAACCCCACACCACCGCACCGCACTCCACCCAACCCCACACCGCCGCACCGCATTTCACCCAACCACACCTCTACATCGCACTCCTCCCAACTACACACCACTGCACAGCACTCCACCCAACCCCACACCACCGCACCGCACTCCACCCAACCCCACACCACCGCACCGCCACACCGCACTCCACCCAACCCCACACCACTGCACAATCTCACTCCACCCAACCCCACCGCACTCCACCTAACCCCACACCACCGCACCGTACTCCACCCAACCCCACACTACCGCACTCCACCCAACCCCACACCACTGCACCGCACTCCACCCAACCCCAAACCACCGCACCGCACTCCACCCAACCCCACACCACCGCACTGCACTCCACCCAACCCCACACCACCGCACTGCACTCCACCCAACCCCACACCACCGCACTTCACTTCACTTCACCCAACCCCACACCACCGCACTCCACCCAACCCCACACCACCACACCGTGCTCCACCCAACCCCACCATTGCTTTCAGCAGGTTCCTGCAGACTATTGCTTTTGCAACATGCTCTATTTTTGTGCGCATTTGTGCACCTAAGCCCCCATAGGAGTCTAAAGCGGTGCACAATGCTCACCCAACCCCACACCACGGCGCCGCCACATCGCCCTCCACTCAACCCCACACTATAGCACCGCCACACCGCCCTCAACTCAACCCCACACCACCGCACCACATTCCACCCTACACTACCGCACCGCACCGAATTCCACCCAATCCCACACCACCACACTCCACCCATCACCGCACCACCGCACTCCTCCCAACTACACACCACTGCACCGCACTCCACCCAACCACACACCTCTACATCGCACTCCACCCAACCACACACCACTGCACCTAACTCCGCCCAACCCCACACCACCGCACAGCATTCCGCCCAACCCCACACCACCGCACTCCGCCCAACCCCACACCACCGCACTCCGCCCAACCCCACACCACCACATTCCGCCCAACCCCACACCACTGCACTCCACCCAACACCACACCACTGCACCGCACTCCACCCAACCACACACCTCTATATCGCACTCCCCCAACTACACACCGCTGCACCGCACTCCACCCAAACACACACCACTGCACCTTACTCCGCCCAACCCCACACCACTGTACTGCACTCTACGCAACCTCACACCACCGCATGGCACTCCACCCAACCGCACACCACTGCACTCCGCCCAACCCCACACCACCGCACAGCATTCCGCCCAACCCCACACCACCGCACTGCGCCCAACCCCACACCACCGCACTGCGCCCAACCCCACACCACCGCACTGCGCCCAACCCCACACCACCGCACTTCGCCCAACCTCACACCACCGCACTGCGCCCAACCTCACACCACCCCACTCCACCCAACCCCACACCACTGCACCGCACTCCACCCAACCCCACACCAATGCACCGTACTCCACCCAACCCCACACCACCGCACTGCACTTCACCCAACCCCCACACCACCGCACTCCACCCAACCCCACATCGCTACACCGCACTCCACCCAACCACATTCCACTGCACTGCACTCCACCCAACACAGGACCAACGCAATTCACCCAACCTCACACCACTGCACCGCATTTCACCCAACACAGGACCACCGTAATCCACCCAACCCCACACCACGGCACCGCACTTCACCCAACCCCACACCACCGCACCGTGTTCCACCCAACCCCACCATTGTTTTCAGTGGGTTCCTGCAGACTATTGCTTTTGCGACATGCTCTATTTTTGTGCGCATTTGTGCACCTAAGCCACCATCTTAAGGGGTGCACAATGCTCACCCAACCCCACACCACTGCGCCGCCACACCGCCCTCCACTCAACTCTACGTTATAGCACCGCCAAACCGCCCTCAAACCAACCACACACCACTGCACTGGCACACCGCACTCCACCCAACCCCACCGCACCACATTCCACCCTGCACTACCGCACTGCACCAAATTCCACTCAACCCCACACTCCACCCAACCCCACACCACCGCACCGCACTCCGCCAAACCCCATACCACGGCACTCCACCCAACCCCACACCACCCCATCAGACTCCACCCAACACCACACCACTGCACTCTACTCAACCCCACACCACCACACTGCACTCCACGCAACCCCACACCACTGCACTCCACCCAACCCAACACCACCGCACCTAACTCCACCCAACCCCACACCACTGCACCGCCCTCCAAATAAACGCCTCAATGCACTCCTCGCAACCCCACACCACCGCACTGCACTCCACCCAACCCCACACCACTGCACTCCACCCAACCCAACACCACCGCACTCCACCCAACCCAACACCACCGCACCTAACTCCACCCAACCCCACACCACTGCACCGCCCTCCAAATAAACGCCTCAATGCACTCCACCCAACCCAACACCACCGCACCGCTCTCCAAATAAACCCCACATCACTGCACCGCCCTCCACCCAAACGCACACCACTGCACCGCACCCCACCCAACCCCACACCACTGCACCGCTCTCCAAATAAACCCCACACCACTCCACCCAACCCCACACCACTGCACCGCACTTCACCCAACCCCACACCACTGCACCGCACTCCACCCAACCCCACACCACTGCACCGCACTCCACCCCACACCACTGCACCGCACTCCACCCAACCCCACACCACTGCACCGCACTCCACCCAACCCCACACCACCGCACCGCCGCACCGCACTCCACCCAACCCCACACCACTGCACCGCTCTTCAAATAAACCCCACACCACTCCACCCAACCCCACAGCACTGCACTCCACCCAACCCAACACCAACGCACCTAACTCCACCCAACCCCACACCACCGCACCGTCCTCCAAAATAAACGCCGCAATGTACTCCTCGCAACTCCACACCACCACACTGCACTCCACCCAACCCAACACCACCGCACCTAACTCCACCCAAGCCAACACCAACGCACCTAACTCCACCCAACCCCACACCACCGCACTGCCCTCCAAATAAACGCCGCAATGCACTCCTCGCAACCCCTCACCACCGCACCGCACTCCACCCAACACCACCGCTGCACTCTCCAAATAAACCCCACATCACTGCACCATCCTCCACCCAAACGCACACTGCACTCCACCCAACCCCACACCACCGCACCGCACTCCACCCAACCCCACACCACTGCAACGCTCTCCAAATAAACCCCACACCACTCCACCCAACCCCACACCACTGCACCGCACTCCACCCAACCGCACACCACCTCACTCCACCCAACCCCACACCACCGCACCGCCGTGCAAATAAACGCCGCACCGCACTCCACCCAACCCCACACCACCGCACCGCCGTGCAAATAAACGCCGCACCGCACTCCACCCAACTCCACACCACCACACCCAACTCCACCCAACCCCACACCACCGCACCACACTCAACGCAACCCCACAGCACTGCACTCCACCCAACCCCACACCGCACTCTACACAACCCCACACCACTGCACTTCACAAAACCCCACAACGCACTCCACCCAACTCCACTCCACTGCACCGCACTCCACCCAACCCCACACCACCGCACTCCACCCAACCCCACACCACCGCACTCCACCCAACCCCACCGCACTCCACCCAACCCCACACCACCGCACTCCACCCAACCCCACCGCACTCCACCCAACCCCACCGCACCGCACTCCACCCAACCCCACACCACCGCACTCCACCCAACCCCACACCACCGCACTCCACCCAACCCCACACCACCGCACTCCACCCAACCCCACACCACCGCACTCCACCCAACCCCACACCACCGCACTCCACCCAACCCCACACCACCGCACTCCACCCAACCCCACACCACCGCACTCCACCCAACCCCACATCTCTGCACTCCACCCAACCCCACATCTCTGCACTCCACCCAACCCCACATCTCTGCACTCCACCCAACCCCACATCTCTGCACTCCACCCAACCCCACATCTCTGCACTCCACCCAACCCCACATCTCTGCACTCCACCCAACCCCACATCTCTGCACTCCACCCAACCCCACATCTCTGCACTCCACCCAACCCCACATCTCTGCACTCCACCCAACCCCACATCTCTGCACTCCACCCAACCCCACATCTCTGCACTCCACCCAACCCCACATCTCCGCACTCCACCCAACCCCACATCTCCGCACTCCACCCAACCCCACATCTCCGCACTCCACCCAACCCCACATCTCCGCACTCCACCCAACCCCACATCTCCGCACTCCACCCAACCCCACATCTCCGCACTCCACCCAACCCCACATCTCCGCACTCCACCCAACCCCACATCTCCGCACTCCACCCAACCCCACATCTCCGCACTCCACCCAACCCCACACCACCGCACTCCACCCAACCCCACACCACCGCACTCCACCCAACCCCACATCTCTGCACTCCACCCAACCCCACCGCACCGCACTCCACCCAACCCCACCGCACCGCACTCCACCCAACCCCACACCACCGCACTCCACCCAACCCCACATCTCTGCACTCCACCCAACCCCACCGCACCGCACTCCACCCAACCCCACCGCACCGCACTCCACCCAACCCCACACCACCGCACTCCACCCAACCCCACATCTCTGCACTCCACCCAACCCCACATCTCTGCACTCCACCCAACCCCACATCTCTGCACTCCACCCAACCCCACATCTCTGCACTCCACTCAACCCCACATCTCCGCACTCCACCCAACCCCACACCACCGCACTCCACCCAACCCCACATCTCTGCACTCCACCCAACCCCACCGCACTCCACCCAACCCCACATCTCCGCACTCCACCCAACCCCACACCACCGCACTCCACCCAACCCCACATCTCTGCACTCCACCCAACCCCACATCTCTGCACTCCACCCAACCCCACACCACCGCACACCACCCAACTCTGCGACATTGCGCAGTTCAAATCAATAACACTAATTAGGCTGCACAGCCTTCTCAAATCCCGGTGTGGCACCTCCCACGTGGGCGATACCCGGAGCGGAGAATCTACAGTAAAGGGCTTCAACAGATGAAGATATGTACAAAGACGCTCGCCGCAATGGAGCGCATGAACGAGGTTTGGAGAGGGCAGTAATCAGGCTGCGGCATGCGAGTCCTTCCCTTCCTGTGGAAGAGAATGGCTATTACAGCCTACTAAGTGCCGGTGGTCTTCTGTTCTGCAGCCCCCCTCCCCCCCTGCCGTAGACTTGTATGGTTTTTTTTCTGCATAACACAGAGAAATATAGGGAAGGTTCTATCTTTTCTCGCACGCGATTCCTGCTCATGAGGGCGACCCCATTGGAATCAGCGGCTTGGCTTCGCCATGTGCAAAGATGTCTACAAACAAGTTCATCTATTCAATGCGGGCGATACCCGACCCACACCGCACAAGAGGCTGCACTGGGACTACTGGAGGGAGCCATTAGAGCGGCCGCACACGAACGGACGTGCACAATGTATATACGCAGCAAAGGAGTGTGAGCCGCAGCGGGCCGGCCCAAATACTGAAGGGAAGAGTTCCAGGCCGCAGCAAACGGGGGCAAATTACAACTGCCCCATAAGGGAGAGGCCCTGTGTTCAGGCAATCCCTGCATAGCAGCAGCATTTCCACCGCAGGCCCTGACGGGTGTAGGGATTACTTGCTGGATGTGTTCGGCTCGTTCACACGGGTGGGGGTATCACCCCCGGCCTGATTTAAAAGGCTATTCGCCTTACAAAGCATCCATGAGACACTGACGGCGGTCATGAGATATGTGTGTAGTGGCCCACAGTTATCGGGCCCCCATAAGTCTGAATGTGCTTGTCCTGTGTATTTGTGTGGTCAGTGTCTTCTGTGTATGTGTATTGGATGTGTATTGCCTAGCTGCAGCACTGAATGGGTTAATGTCTGGGCAATGTATCTTGTTGTGTGTCACATGCCCATGTTATATATATATATATATGTGTGTGTGTGTATGCAAGGGAGGGTCTTTTTGCATTTAGAGAGAGACGGGCTTGGATTCTGAAAGAGTCTCCAGAGGGAGAGAGAGCGCCTTTTGGCGAGTAGGAGAGAGCGTGCCTCGTCCTACGAGGATCCTCAGGATGGAAGAGGCTGAGCGATGGTGTAATGTCTGCCCTGGGAACAAATCACCCAGGCCTCCTCGGAGCGAAGATGGAGAACTGAGAGAGTAGAAGGAGACGCAACGCAGCACTGAGTGCCTGTCTTCCAAATGTGAGTGCCGATCGGTAGAGAGCTGGAGAGAGAAGGAGAGCGGCTGGGAACAGAACCCCACAGATAACTGGGACTGTGGACCTATCTGCCATCCTGTGAATCCTCCCGGTCACACCACTATACTGTCTGCACGGCTGTCCTGCTGGTGAGTGTATACTACTGTCGGACTGTAAGTAGTTTCTCCAACCACTTCCGGCTTTCCTTTAAACGTTTCCCCGTGTGTGGCCCGCTTATATCAACCTTCTGGATTCACTGCAGAAGAAGGAACGATGGCGTCACGAGTGACAAAAGGACATTGTGGTAAACCGCGTAGTGGCTTACCCCGTGAAACTCCCCCAGCAGTAACGTGGACGGGTCCTGAGCTCCCCCCAGGGAGGAGATGGTAGAGCCCCGTGACAAGGCCACAATTTACCCGCTATCTCCTGGGCTGTGGGCCCGCTCCTTGGACGCTGCCTGTGTGTGAGATACTGACAGGGAGCGTCAGATAATGACGACGCGTGAGATACTGACTGCGTATGTAAGATATGCTGTTATGTACAGCATGGCCGCCGGCTCACACATCGCTAACACGGATATTATACACGCAGCATTTTCCACACACGTTCATGTGAGCCGACACTAAATCACCACACGGCAGACATGGCGGCTACCCGGCCTCTGGGGGCGCAGCATGAAAGCACCGCTCCGCCGTGGCCCCTCAGTGACCCGGATTGTTCTGGCCAAAAGGACGCAGCGATTTTGGGGGGATTTTCATTTCCAATTTTCAAAGGCCGCGGCCATTTTACTTCCAACGCTGAGCGATGGTTTTCGGGGCGGCGCTGGTCTTTATTGGCCTGATTTGGGCTCATAAAATGTGTTGTAGAACTTTCATTATTTTTTTTGAGGGCCGGGAGAAAAAAACCCTCCTACCTGTCGCTGCTTTCAGTGTTCATCCCGCCGCATAAACAACATTTTTGCATCGCTGCGTCCAAAGTGGCAGAACTCTTGCATGGCTCTGTGGGCGGAGCTCCGTGAGGGCCGGATGTTTTTGTGTGACGAGCTGGAGTTCCTTATTGGTACTATTTTTGTGGACATACGGCTTTTTGATCCCTTTTAGGCAGCTTTCACACGAGTGCCGCGATTTTCGGCCGGATGCAACGAAGCCAAAAACAAAAAAAACAAATGAACGAGAAAAAGCTGCGACCAATTGTGGCTCAATCTCACGTTTCCTCGCCCGTTCACACAGCCCAGTGGGGAGCTGAGCGGCTGCTAACCCCCCCCCCCCCCCCCCCCCCCCCCCCCCCCGTCGGCAGCCATAGAAGCCTACGGGAGTGCCGGCTGATCGCAGCCAAAAGATGGGCTAGACGTCTCTATTCCCGCTGCGTCCGCCGCTATCTTCGCCAGCCGGACATTATTAATCGGCCATCTGAATGAATACAATCCAGCGCTTCACGCCGACGCAATTCATTATCGCAGCTAAATTAGACGCGTAAAAACGCTGGTGTGAATAAGGCCTTTTGTAGGTCCGGTCCTGCTGCCGGAACCGTGGAGCGGGCCTTCTCACTGCACCCCCAGCCACATTGCAGCACTGAAGAGGTTAACTTCCCTACTAAGCATTACCCCCCGCTGTGCCCGCTAACAGTCATTTCTATGAACCCTGATGGCATTCATAGATCCTGCTGGTATTCTGCTCACCTCCAGAGCTGCAGTCACAATTCTTCTGTTACATCAGGTATCATCCTCCAGTCACACCCACAGCTAGAATTAGGATTCTGCTGCTACATTGTGCCTTCTACTCTAATCACATCCAGAGCTGCAGTCACAATTCTTCTGTAACACTGCTACACTATGACTACAGCTCTGGATGTGATTAGAGTAGATGATATCGTGTCTCCTACTGTTGTCACCTCTAGAGCTGCCGTCACATTTCTGCTGTTACATCCTGTCTTATTCTCTAGTCACACCCACAGCTGTAATCATGACTCTGCTGCTATACTGTCCTTCTACTGCAATCACATTCAGAGCTGCAATAAAAATGATGTTGCAACATCAGGTCTTCTTTTCCAGTCTCCTCCAGAGCTGCATTCACAAGACAGGATGTATTAGCAGAATTACAGCTCTGAGTGGGATTGGAGTAGAAGATATCATGTCTTCTACTGCTGTCACCTCCAGAGCTGCTGTTACATCATGTTTTTTTTTTTCTGTAGTCACACCCACAGCTGCAGCCATGATTCTGCTGCTACAGTGTGCCTTCTACTCCAATCACATTCAGAGCTGCAGTCAACATTGGGCTGGTATACCATGTCTGATACTTCAGTCACATCCAGAGCTGCAGCCCCGATTTGTACATTTACTAGAACTGCCATATCTGTCACATTAGATGTAATATGGGGATGGGAAGCCTCCCAAATACCCAATGGATGAAGCAGAGCTGAAGCTGCGGCGGTGTGATAATCTGCATCGTGTCCCACACTCCACGCAGAGAGACATCCCGATCCCCGCTGAATATTAGGACTCATTTGTAAAGGGGAATTGAAGCAAAAAGATGGTCCCCGGGCGCCCGTCTCCATAGCAACGCCTTGTATCTGCTTTGATATATTTTACTTTACACTAATTAGTGGTGCTATAGAAGCGATGCAAAGCAGCCCGGAGGAGGAAGGGTTAATGGACTGGAGCGATTAACCCACTCAGTGCTGGGAAAAACATAAACCTCTAATCAGACGTCACTGGAAAATACCGGGGAGAAAAACTCATAAATACTGCAAAACATGCAAATAACTCCAATCAAAGCTGCAAAAGTGTGGGAGAGAATTCCTCCAGAATATCCCACCTTCTGTTCCTCCAGAAGGCACCATCATCTATTATTCCAGAAGGTCCCGTCTTCTGTTCCTCCAGACTGTTCCTTGGTCTGTTCAGTTAGTAGGTCCCATCTTCTGTTCCTCCCGGATGTCGAGTGTTCTTTAAGTCCAGCAGGCTCAGTGTTGTCTTCCCCCAGATGTTCCGTCTTCTGTTTCTCCAGAATGTCCCACAATCTCTTTCCAGAAAGTTGTGTCTTCTGTTCCACTAAATCTATCATCTTATTTATGTTCCTCCAGAAGGGCCCATGCTGTCCTACTTCAGAATGTCTCTTTGTCTTTTCTCCAGATTGTTCTTTCTTCGGTGCTTCCAGAATGCCCCATCTTCTGTTCCACCCTAAGGTCCCGTGTTCTATTCTTCCAGAAGATACCATCATCTGTTTCTTCACAATGTTCCGCCTTCAGTTCCTCTGGATTGCGTCATGTTTTATCCCATCATCTATTCCTCCAGAAGGTCTTGTGTCCTGTTCCTTCAGAATGTCTCATTCTCTGCTTCTCTATATTGTCAATCATCAAAAGGTCTCACTATCTGTTCCTCCAGAATCTCCCGAGTCCCGGTGATCCCTTAGTAGGTCTCATGTTTTGTCTCTCCAAGTTGCCCCGTGTTGTTTTCCTCTAGAAGGTCCTATGTTGTCTCGCTCCAGGATATTCTGTGTTCTGCTTCATCAGAACATCCTGTCGTCTGTCGTCTTTTCTTCCAGAATGCCCCATCATCTATTTCCCCAGAAATTCTTGTCTTCTGTTCCACTACAATCTTTCATCTTATTTGTGTTCTTCGGAAGGTCCCATATTCATGTCATGTCCAGACAGCATCTGTAACCTGAAATATTCACATAAATGCACACCAAAGGGTGGTAAACAATACAGACAACGGCAACAAGGAAAACACTTCCCTAAACAACCTAATCCAGGGAAGGGACCTGCCTATACGTAGGTAACCCACCCTGAGAAGGAAGAACCTGGCCACTAGCTGCCCCTAAGTGGGATGGGAGAAAACCACAGCAAACACGATGAAAAGATAATAAATGTTGTACTTAGCTTTGAGAAGACTCAGGCAAACAGGTCATCCAGGTCCAAGCTCTGGCTTCACTTAAAGCCACAGACTTGAGCTAAGTACCAGGCCAGGCTAAATAGACCTGACAAATTACCTACAGGTGAGGCTAAGCACATCTCTCTTAATACCACTCCCACCAGAGCCAGAAGACAGAGAAACACATACTAAACCTGTAGCAGATCCATTTTTCCAGAATGTCTTATCTATTTTTTCAGAATACCCTGTCTTCTGGACTTGTGGTACAATAGATAACACTGCGGTCATGAAATGCTGGAGTTCCTGGTTTGAGTCTGAGTAGGGACATTATAATTTTTTTTCAAATTAGATATTAGAAAAAACTTTCAGACAGTGAAGGTGATCAATGAATGGAACAGGTTACCACGGGAGGTGGGGAGTTCTCCTTCAATGGAAGTGTTCAAACAAAGGCTGGACAAATATCTGTCTGGGATGATTTAGTGATCCTGCACTGAGCAGGGGGTTGGACCCGATGACTCTGATCTGTCAATGGGAGTAGGAGTGTCTGAAAATCCAAATCCCATACCCACCACAGAATGGATTCATGATCTGCAAAGACGTCTGAAAACAGCCCAAGTAATAGTAGACACTCACATGTAGCAAGTCCATAAAAGACAGGAACAAGATTTAATTTGCAAGCCAAGGTTGGACCACTTAGAAAAGGAACAAGAGTGTGGCTAAAGAAAGAGCATCGGACAGGAAAGCTAGACGACAGATGGGAAGCGATGCCTTACACCATAATAGGAATACCCTTTCCCGAAAAAGACTTGTATCCAATTGCTAAAGATGGAAGATCCTAAAAATGGTTCACCGAAACAGACTAAAATTCTGTTTACTGGACCCTACATCAGAAGATACGTCAGAAAGACAAAACTACATCAAACTCAAGAAAGAGAACAGAAAGTACAAGAAACCTTGGTGAATTTGACATCAACAACCCCCTATCCTGGTACTTAAATCCTGCATTGACTTTGGTTGGACCAAGCCCATTGGATTACGTCCCAGCAGTATCAGCTGAATCACCCAATGGCAATGAAACTCCAGTACCAACAATGTATAAGCTTCCAGATGTACAAAGTTTGAAGGAAGATTCAGAAAACAAGGCCATCAACATTCCCAGACGCTCAAAAATGAGTATCTTCGGAAAGCCTTCAATTCATTTTGAAGATGAGAATTACTAAAAAAAACAGAAGCGACTTCTATAAATATAAGAGACTTCTACCTTTGGAATTAGTTTGTTAATTGTTCAAGTGTTTAAAGCTCAACAGAAGACCCAATAAAGTTAATAGTAACGTTCAGGTTTTAGTACCCTGAAGAACTAGTCAGAGATTCATTAACGCCAGGTCATAGTTCCTGTTTTTCCAAAGACTATCTCCCAAAGCCGGTTTCTCATGACTTGTTACAGCCGGCAGAAGTGACATGTTATGGACTGTGTATCCCAAGTTGTGCCTGGGGACGATACCCTCAGTTAGTGGTAGCAAGGCTGTCTACAAGGGTACTTAGAAGGACTGCCTGAACCCTAATTAGGTATGTTGCTCCAACTACAACCAGAAGGACAAAGACTAATGAAGATGAATAAATATTGTAAAGTTTGATTTGCATAACCCCAACTTTTGCTCCCACCAGGTGGATCGTATCACGAATGTCTAAATATGCCAAATGTTGCTATGCATAATGTTGTTGTACGAGAGGCTGCTGCTAAGTCTTTGGCTTTACCCAGAAAGAAACAAGATAGAAGATGAAACTACATTTCTTCCACATCCTCTCCACTGATGCCAACACACTTCTTACATCGGTATTCCAAGTTCTGTAAGGCTTGCAAAAGGAAGGATTTCGGTTTGCGGCTCCTGACAATTTTATGACGGAGGTGGCACGGGATTGGAATGATGATCGTACATCAATTTATCATCAATTCTCAACAGCATTTTGGGCTATCGCCCACACTTTCAAAGAGGGTCGCTGCCTGGCCCTGCCAACCCTCTGCAGTGTGTGCTTCCGGTTCCTCCTCATCCATTACGCACCTATAATAGACATTTGGGTAGTGTGGCTATGAAGTGAGCGTGTGGCATGACGCCAGCTGAACCCTGTGCAGGGAAAATTTTAGGTGCTCTGTGGACGCAGGGTCATGCGGGGGGGGGGGGGGGGGAGGTTGGACAGCAATGCCAGCATGTAACCCAAGAGAAGAGGCAGTGGTGTCATCCACAGGCAGTGATTGTCCTTGGTTGCAGCTAGTGTGGTGCTTGGCTAAGATGTGCCTGCGCGTGTGCCTTGCTAATGAGGGTTTGTCCCAAGTAAATTGTTGGGGGGGTGATCGCCAGGCTCTTGCCCCCATTTTGGCTTAATAGTGGGACCTGGGAGCCTCAGTGCAGCCCTGCATGCTGCCCCTGCCCTTCCCTTTCCGTTTCTGTGGTGTTTCCAGGACTTTCGGATGTTTTCTGCTGTTTGACAAGTCATCCCCTATACGGAGCATCGGTCCCATACAAAAATGCTCGAGTCGCCCATTGACTTCAATGGGGTTCGTTACTCGAAACGAACCCTCGAGCATCGCGGAAAGTTCGACTCGAGCATTAAAGCTTATATTTGAAGCCCTTCCCCGAAAATTATTGCAGGGCTTGCCGGCAGTCCATTGCTTTCAATGGAGCCGGCTGTAGCGCCGGCTCCATTGAATTTAAAGGGAGAACATCGTGCACAATTGTGTCAGAGGTTCGTGAACTTCACTGAGTGTTCTTAATGCGGTCAGCGCTGCTGTCACCGACCCCTTTGAGCGCAAGGTGAAACCCCTGGAAGCGACGGCATCCAGGGGTTTCACAATCAAAAATCACCGATGCCGCAGTTTCCTGCAATTTCAAAAACTGGGACCTATAATTTTCACCGCAGACATTTTTCCGCATGTAAGATTCGCAGCTGACCGCTGCCATTGAAAAGCATTGGTTCTATTTAGTGCGATCTTTTTTACGTGCGGAAAAACGCCCGTCAAAACGCCGGTGTGACTGAGCCCTTACAGCACTCCATTACTGAGATAACCTCCAGAGACATGATATATATGATATCAGCCACTCCTCTTATAGCACTTCAGTACGGATATAACCTCCAGAGACATCATATCTATATATATAAAGCTGAAAGCCCTCACTCACTCACTGACTCACTGACTGACTCACTCACTGACTCACTCACTGACTGACTCGCCAAAAGTTCTCCAACTTCCCGATATCGTAGAAACATGAATTTTGGCACGAGCATAGATTATCTCCAAAATAGGAAAAGTAATTGGGTCCCAACTCGATTATTCAATTCTAGCGCAAAAGAATTGGCGTTGAAATTTTACGTGCGGAAGGTAATTTTTTCACTTTCCGGTGTCATAGAAACGTGAAATTTGGCACGAGCATTGATTATGTCATAAATAGGAAAAGCGAATGGGTCCCAACTCCATTATTCAATTCTATGCGCAAAAGAATTAGCGTCGAAATTTTACGTACGTAATCTAATTCTCTCACTTCCCAATGTCATTTTATATGAAGGAAACGTCGCATGGTTACCTCCCGTGGTGTTTCCTGGGTAACGCAGAGAACTATGCAAAATGGTGAACATATGTTTTTCCTCAGTATCTCTAAAGTAACCACGACTTCATAAGATTTTCCGTGTGAACACCAGATAAACACCAGTAACAAATTAACTCATCAATGATCATGACTGCTAGAAGCCACCGACAGCCGCAGCATCGCTGGAGCCGACACCGAACATAAAACACAGCAGAGTACCGACAGCCGCAGCATCGCTGGAGCCGACACCGAACATAAAACACAGCAGAGTACCGACAGCCGCAGCATCGCTGGAGCCGACACCGAACATAAAACACAGCAGAGTACCGACAGCCGCAGCATCGCTGGAGCCGACACCGAACATAAAACATAGCAGAGTACCGACAGCCGCAGCATCGCTGGAGCCGACACCGAACATAAAACACAGCAGAATACCGACAGCCGCAGCATCGCTGGAGCCGACACCGAACATAAAACACAGCAGAGTACCGACAGCCGCAGCATCGCTGGAGCCGACACCGAACATAAAACACAGCAGAATACCGACAGCCGCAGCATCGCTGGAGCACACACCGAACATAAAACACAGCAGAGTACCGACAGCCGCAGCATCGCTGGAGCCGACACCGAACATAAAACACAGCAGAGTACCGACAGCCGCAGCATCGCTGGAGCCGACACCGAACATAAAACACAGCAGAGTACCGACAGCCGCAGCATCGCTGGAGCCGACACCGAACATAAAACACAGCAGAGTACCGACAGCCGCAGCATCGCTGGAGCCGACACCGAACATAAAACACAGCAGAGTACCGACAGCCGCAGCATCGCTGGAGCCGACACCGAACATAAAACACAGCAGAGTACCCACAGCCGCAGCATCGCTGGAGCCGACACCGAACATAAAACACAGCAGAGTACCGACAGCCGCAGCATCGCTGGAGCCGACACCGAACATAAAACACAGCAGAATACCGACAGCCGCAGCATCGCTGGAGCCGACACCGAACATAAAACACAGCAGAGTACCGACAGCCGCAGCATCGCTGGAGCCGACACCGAACATAAAACACAGCAGAATACCGACAGCCGCAGCATCGCTGGAGCACACACCGAACATAAAACACAGCAGAGTACCGACAGCCGCAGCATCGCTGGAGCCGACACCGAACATAAAACACAGCAGAGTACCGACAGCCGCAGCATCGCTGGAGCCGACACCGAACATAAAACACAGCAGAGTACCGACAGCCGCAGCATCGCTGGAGCCGACACCGAACATAAAACACAGCAGAGTACCGACAGCCGCAGCATCGCTGGAGCCGACACCGAACATAAAACACAGCAGAGTACCGACAGCCGCAGCATCGCTGGAGCCGACACCGAACATAAAACACAGCAGAGTACCGACAGCCGCAGCATCGCTGGAGCCCACACCGAACATAAAACACAGCAGAGTACCGACAGCCGCAGCATCGCTGGAGCCGACACCGAACATAAAACACAGCAGAGTACCGACAGCCGCAGCATCGCTGGAGCCCACACCGAACATAAAACACAGCAGAGTACCGACAGCCGCAGCATCGCTGGAGCCGACACCGAACATAAAACACAGCAAAGTACCGACAGCCGCAGCATCGCTGGAGCCGACACCGAACATAAAACACAGCAGAATACCGACAGCCGCAGCATCGCTGGAGCCGACACCGAACATAAAACACAGCAGAGTACCGACAGCCGCAGCATCGCTGGAGCCGACACCGAACATAAAACACAGCAGAGTACCGACAGCCGCAGCATCGCTGGAGCACACACCGAACATAAAACACAGCAGAGTACCGACAGCCGCAGCATCGCTGGAGCCGACACCGAACATAAAACACAGCAGAGTACCGACAGCCGCAGCATCGCTAGAGCACACACCGAACATAAAACACAGCAGAGTACCGACAGCCGCAGCATCGCTGGAGCCGACACCGAACATAAAACACAGCAGAGTACCGACAGCCGCAGCATCGCTGGAGCAGACACCGAACATAAAACACAGCAGAGTACCGACAGCCGCAGCATCGCTGGAGCCGACACCGAACATAAAACACAGCAGAGTACAGACAGCCGCAGCATCGCTGGAGCCCACACCGAACATAAATCACAGCAGAGTACCGACAGCCGCAGCATCGCTGGAGCCCACACCGAACATAAAACACAGCAGAGTACCGACAGCCGCAGCATCGCTGGAGCCCACACCGAACATAAAACACAGCAGAGTACCGACAGCCGCAGCATCGCTGGAGCCGACACCGAACATAAAACACAGCAGAGCACCGACAGCCGCAGCATCGCTGGAGCCGACACCGAACATAAACCACAGCAGAGTACCGACAGCCGCAGCATCGCTGGAGCCGACACCGAACATAAAACACAGCAGAGTACCGACAGCCGCAGCATCGCTAGAGCACACACCGAACATAAAACACAGCAGAGTACCAACAGCCGCAGCATCGCTGGAGCCGACACCGAACATAAAACACAGCAGAGTACCGACAGCCGCAGCATCGCTGGAGCCCACACCAAACATAAAACACAGCAGAGTACCGACAGCCGCAGCATCGCTGGAGCCGACACCGTACATAAAACACAGCAGAATACCGACAGCCGCAGCATCGCTGGAGCCCACACCGAACATAAAACACAGCAGAGTACCGACAGCCGCAGCATCGCTGGAGCCGACACCGAACATAAAACACAGCAGAGTACAGACAGCCGCAGCATCGCTGGAGCCCACACCGAACATAAATCACAGCAGAGTACCGACAGCCGCAGCATCGCTGGAGCCCACACCGAACATAAAACACAGCAGAGTACCGACAGCCGCAGCATCGCTGGAGCCGACACCGAACATAAAACACAGCAGAGTACCGACAGCCGCAGCATCGCTGGAGCCGACACCGAACATAAAACACAGCAGAGTACCGACAGCCGCAGCATCGCTGGAGCCGACACCGAACATAAAACACAGCAGAGTACCGACAGCCGCAGCATCGCTGGAGCCGACACCGAACATAAAACACAGCAGAGTACCGACAGCCGCAGCATCGCTGGAGCCGACACCGAACATAAAACACAGCAGAGTACCGACAGCCGCAGCATCGCTGGAGCACACACCGAACATAAAACACAGCAGAGTACCGACAGCCGCAGCATCGCTGGAGCCGACACCGAACATAAAACACAGCAGAGCACCGACAGCCGCAGCATCGCTGGAGCCGACACCGAACATAAACCACAGCAGAGTACCGACAGCCGCAGCATCGCTGGAGCCGACACCGAACATAAAACACAGCAGAGTACCGACAGCCGCAGCATCGCTAGAGCACACACCGAACATAAAACACAGCAGAGTACCAACAGCCGCAGCATCGCTGGAGCCGACACCGAACATAAAACACAGCAGAGTACCGACAGCCGCAGCATCGCTGGAGCCGACACCGAACATAAAACACAGCAGAGTACCGACAGCCGCAGCATCGCTAGAGCACACACCGAACATAAAACACAGCAGAGTACCAACAGCCGCAGCATCGCTGGAGCCGACACCGAACATAAAACACAGCAGAGTACCGACAGCCGCAGCATCGCTGGAGCCCACACCAAACATAAAACACAGCAGAGTACCGACAGCCGCAGCATCGCTGGAGCCCACACCGAACATAAAACACAGCAGAATACCGACAGCCGCAGCATCGCTGGAGCCCACACCGAACATAAAACACAGCAGAGTACCGACAGCCGCAGCATCGCTGGAGCCGACACCGAACATAAAACACAGCAGAATACCGACAGCCGCAGCATCGCTGGAGCACACACCGAACATAAAACACAGCAGAATACCGACAGCCGCAGCATCGCTGGAGCCGACACCGAACATAAAACACAGCAGAGTACCGACAGCCGCAGCATCGCTGGAGCCGACACCGAACATAAAACACAGCAGAGTACCGACAGCCGCAGCATCGCTGGAGCCGACACCGAACATAAAACACAGCAGAGTACCGACAGCCGCAGCATCGCTGGAGCCCACACCGAACATAAAACACAGCAGAGTACCGACAGCCGCAGCATCGCTGGAGCCCACACCGAACATAAAACACAGCAGAATACCGACAGCCGCAGCATCGCTGGAGCCGACACCGAACATAAAACACAGCAGAGTACCGACAGCCGCAGCATCGCTGGAGCCGACACCGAACATAAAACACAGCAGAGTACCGACAGCCGCAGCATCGCTGGAGCCGACACCGAACATAAAACACAGCAGAGTACCGACAGCCGCAGCATCGCTGGAGCCCACACCGAACATAAAACACAGCAGAATACCGACAGCCGCAGCATCGCTGGAGCCGACACCGAACATAAAACACAGCAGAGTACCGACAGCCGCAGCATCGCTGGAGCCGACACCGAACATAAAACACAGCAGAGTACCGACAGCCGCAGCATCGCTGGAGCCGACACCGAACATAAAACACAGCAGAGTACCGACAGCCGCAGCATCGCTGGAGCCGACACCGAACATAAAACACAGCAGAGTACCGACAGCCGCAGCATCGCTGGAGCCGACACCGAACATAAAACACAGCAGAGTACCGACAGCCGCAGCATCGCTGGAGCCCACACCGAACATAAAACACAGCAGAGTACCGACAGCCGCAGCATCGCTGGAGCCGACACCGAACATAAAACACAGCAGAGTACCGACAGCCGCAGCATCGCTGGAGCCGACACCGAGCATAAAACACAGCAGAGTACCGACAGCCGCAGCATCGCTGGAGCCCACACCGAACATAAAACACAGCAGAGTACCGACAGCCGCAGCATCGCTGGAGCCGACACCGAACATAAAACACAGCAGAGTACCGACAGCCGCAGCATCGCTGGAGCCGACACCGAACATAAAACACAGCAGAGCACCGACAGCCGCAGCATCGCTGGAGCCGACACCGAACATAAAACACAGCAGAGCACCGACAGCCGCAGCATCGCTGGAGCCGACACCGAACATAAAACACAGCAGAATACCGACAGCCGCAGCATCGCTGGAGCCGACACCGAACATAAAACACAGCAGAGTACCGACAGCCGCAGCATCGCTGGAGCCCACACCGAACATAAAACACAGCAGAGTACCGACAGCCGCAGCATCGCTGGAGCCGACACCGAACATAAAACACAGCAGAGTACCGACAGCCGCAGCATCGCTGGAGCCCACACCGAACATAAAACACAGCAGAATACCGACAGCCGCAGCATCGCTGGAGCCGACACCGAACATAAAACACAGCAGAGTACCGACAGCCGCAGCATCGCTGGAGCCGACACCGAACATAAAACACAGCAGAGTACCGACAGCCGCAGCATCGCTGGAGCCGACACCAAACATAAAACACAGCAGAGTTCCGACAGCCGCAGCATCGCTGGAGCCGACACCGAACATAAAACACAGCAGAGTACCGACAGCCGCAGCATCGCTGGAGCCCACACCGAACATAAAACACAGCAGAGTACCGACAGCCGCAGCATCGCTGGAGCCGACACCGAACATAAAACACAGCAGAGTACCAACAGCCGCAGCATCGCTGGAGCCGACACCGAACATAAAACACAGCAGAGTACCGACAGCCGCAGCATCGCTGGAGCCCTCACCGAACATAAAACACAGCAGAGTACCGACAGCCGCAGCATCGCTGGAGCCGACACCGAACATAAAACACAGCAGAGTACCGACAGCCGCAGCATCGCTGGAGCCGACACCGAACATAAAACACAGCAGAGTACCGACAGCCGCAGCATCGCTGGAGCCGACACCGAACATAAAACACAGCAGAGTACCGACAGCCGCAGCATCGCTGGAGCCCACACCGAACATAAAACACAGCAGAGTACCGACAGCCGCAGCATCGCTGGAGCCGACACCGAACATAAAACACAGCAGAGTACCGACAGCCGCAGCATCGCTGGAGCCGACACCGAACATAAAACACAGCAGAGTACCGACAGCCGCAGCATCGCTGGAGCCGACACCGAACATAAAACACAGCAGAGTACCGACAGCCGCAGCATCGCTGGAGCCGACACCGAACATAAAACACAGCAGAGTACCGACAGCCGCAGCATCGCTGGAGCCCACACCGAACATAAAACACAGCAGAGTACCGACAGCCGCAGCATCGCTGGAGCCCTCACCGAACATAAAACACAGCAGAGTACCGACAGCCGCAGCATCGCTGGAGCCGACACCGAACATAAAACACAGCAGAGTACCGACAGCCGCAGCATCGCTGGAGCCGACACCGAACATAAAACACAGCAGAGTACCGACAGCCGCAGCATCGCTGGAGCCGACACCGAACATAAAACACAGCAGAGTACCGACAGCCGCAGCATCGCTGGAGCCCACACCGAACATAAAACACAGCAGAGTACCGACAGCCGCAGCATCGCTGGAGCCGACACCGAACATAAAACACAGCAGAGTACCGACAGCCGCAGCATCGCTGGAGCCGACACCGAACATAAAACACAGCAGAGTACCGACAGCCGCAGCATCGCTGGAGCCGACACCGAACATAAAACACAGCAGAGTACCGACAGCCGCAGCATCGCTGGAGCCGACACCGTACATAAAACACAGCAGAATATCGACAGCCGCAGCATCGCTGGAGCACACACCGAACATAAAACACAGCAGAGTACCGACAGCCGCAGCATCGCTGGAGCCCACACCGAACATAAAACACAGCAGAGTACCGACAGCCGCAGCATCGCTGGAGCCGACACCGAACATAAAACACAGCAGAGTACCGACAGCCGCAGCATCGCTGGAGCCGACACCGAACATAAAACACAGCAGAGTACCGACAGCCGCAGCATCGCTGGAGCCGACACCGAACATAAAACACAGCAGAGTACCGACAGCCGCAGCATCGCTGGAGCCGACACCGTACATAAAACACAGCAGAATATCGACAGCCGCAGCATCGCTGGAGCACACACCGAACATAAAACACAGCAGAGTACCGACAGCCGCAGCATCGCTGGAGCCGACACCGAACATAAAACACAGCAGAGTACCGACAGCCGCAGCATCGCTGGAGCCCACACCGAACATAAAACACAGCAGAGTACCGACAGCCGCAGCATCGCTGGAGCCGACACCGAACATAAAACACAGCAGAGTACCGACAGCCGCAGCATCGCTGGAGCCGACACCGAACATAAAACACAGCAGAGTACCGACAGCCGCAGCATCGCTGGAGCCGACACCGTACATAAAACACAGCAGAATACCGACAGCCGCAGCATCGCTGGAGCCGACACCGAACATAAAACACAGCAGAGAACCGACAGCCGCAGCATCGCTGGAGCCGACACCGAACATAAAACACAGCAGAGTACCGACAGCCGCAGCATCGCTGGAGCCCACACCGAACATAAAACACAGCAGAGTACCGACAGCCGCAGCATCGCTGGAGCCCACACCGAACATAAAACACAGCAGAATACCGACAGCCGCAGCATCGCTGGAGCCGACACCGAACATAAAACACAGCAGAGTACCGACAGCCGCAGCATCGCTAGAGCACACACCGAACATAAAACACAGCAGAGTACCGACAGCCGCAGCATCGCTGGAGCCGACACCAAACATAAAACACAGCAGAGTTCCGACAGCCGCAGCATCGCTGGAGCCGACACCGAACATAAAACACAGCAGAGTACCGACAGCCGCAGCATCGCTGGAGCCGACACCGAACATAAAACACAGCAGAGTACCGACAGCCGCAGCATCGCTGGAGCCGACACCGAACATAAAACACAGCAGAGTACCGACAGCCGCAGCATCGCTGGAGCCCTCACCGAACATAAAACACAGCAGAGTACCGACAGCCGCAGCATCGCTGGAGCCGACACCGAACATAAAACACAGCAGAGTACCGACAGCCGCAGCATCGCTGGAGCCGACACCGAACATAAAACACAGCAGAGTACCGACAGCCGCAGCATCGCTGGAGCCGACACCGAACATAAAACACAGCAGAGTACCGACAGCCGCAGCATCGCTGGAGCCCACACCGAACATAAAACACAGCAGAGTACCGACAGCCGCAGCATCGCTGGAGCCGACACCGAACATAAAACACAGCAGAGTACCGACAGCCGCAGCATCGCTGGAGCCGACACCGAACATAAAACACAGCAGAGTACCGACAGCCGCAGCATCGCTGGAGCCGACACCGAACATAAAACACAGCAGAGTACCGACAGCCGCAGCATCGCTGGAGCCGACACCGTACATAAAACACAGCAGAATACCGACAGCCGCAGCATCGCTGGAGCCGACACCGAACATAAAACACAGCAGAGTACCGACAGCCGCAGCATCGCTGGAGCCCACACCGAACATAAAACACAGCAGAGTACCGACAGCCGCAGCATCGCTGGAGCCGACACCGAACATAAAACACAGCAGAATACCGACAGCCGCAGCATCGCTGGAGCCGACACCGAACATAAAACACAGCAGAGTACCGACAGCCGCAGCATCGCTGGAGCCGACACCGAACATAAAACACAGCAGAGTACCGACAGCCGCAGCATCGCTGGAGCCGACACCGAATATAAAACACAGCAGAGTACCAACAGCCGCAGCATCGCTGGAGCCCACACCGAACATAAAACACAGCAGAGTACCGACAGCCGCAGCATCGCTGGAGCCGACACCGAACATAAAACACAGCAGAATACCGACAGCCGCAGCATCGCTGGAGCCGACACCGAACATAAAACACAGCAGAGTACCGACAGCCGCAGCATCGCTGGAGCCGACACCGAACATAAAACACAGCAGAGTACCGACAGCCGCAGCATCGCTGGAGCCGACACCAAACATAAAACACAGCAGAGTACCGACAGCCGCAGCATCGCTGGAGCCGACACCGAACATAAAACACAGCAGAGTACCGACAGCCGCAGCATCGCTGGAGCACACACCGAACATAAAACACAGCAGAGTACCCACAGCCGCAGCATCGCTGGAGCCGACACCGAACATAAAATACAGCAGAGTACCGACAGCCGCAGCTTCGCTGGAGCCCACACCGAACATAAAACACAGCAGAGTACCGACAGCCGCAGCATCGCTGGAGCCGACACCGAACATAAAACACAGCAGAATACCGACAGCCGCAGCATCGCTGGAGCCGACACCGAACATAAAACACAGCAGAGTACCGACAGCCGCAGCATCGCTGGAGCCGACACCGAACATAAAACACAGCAGAGTACCGACAGCCGCAGCATCGCTGGAGCCGACACCGTACATAAAACACAGCAGAATACCGACAGCCGCAGCATCGCTGGAGCACACACCGAACATAAAACACAGCAGAATACCGACAGCCGCAGCATCGCTGGAGCCGACACCGAACATAAAACACAGCAGAGCACCGACAGCCGCAGCATCGCTGGAGCCGACACCGAACATAAAACACAGCAGAGTACCGACAGCCGCAGCATCACTGGAGCCGACACCGAACATAAAACACAGCAGAGTACCGACAGCCGCAGCATCGCTGGAGCCGACACCGAACATAAAACACAGCAGAGTACCGACAGCCGCAGCATCACTGGAGCCGACACCGAACATAAAACACAGCAGAGTACCGACAGCCGCAGCATCGCTGGAGCCCACACCGAACATAAAACACAGCAGAATACCGACAGCCGCAGCATCGCTGGAGCCCACACCGAACATAAAACACAGCAGAGTACCGACAGCCGCAGCATCGCTGGAGCCGACACCGAACATAAAACACAGCAGAGTACCGACAGCCGCAGCATCGCTGGAGCCGACACCGAACATAAAACACAGCAGAGTACCGACAGCCGCAGCATCGCTGGAGCCCACACCGAACATAAAACACAGCAGAGTACCGACAGCCGCAGCATCGCTGGAGCCGACACCGAACATAAAACACAGCAGAGTACCGACAGCCGCAGCATCACTGGAGCCCACACCGAACATAAAACACAGCAGAGTACCGACAGCCGCAGCATCGCTGGAGCCGACACCGAACATAAAACACAGCAGAATACCGACAGCCGCAGCATTGCTGGAGCCGACACCGAACATAAAACACAGCAGAGTACCGACAGCCGCAGCATCGCTGGAGCCGACACCGAACATAAAACACAGCAGAGTACCGACAGCCGCAGCATCGCTGGAGCCGACACCGAACATAAAACACAGCAGAATACCGACAGCCGCAGCATCGCTGGAGCCGACGCCGAACATAAAACACAGCAGAGTACCGACAGCCGCAGCATCGCTGGAGCCGACACCGAACATAAAACACAGCAGAGTACCGACAGCCGCAGCATCGCTGGAGCACACACCGAACATAAAACACAGCAGAGTACCCACAGCCGCAGCATCGCTGGAGCCCACACCGAACATAAAACACAGCAGAGTACCGACAGCCACAGCATCGCTGGAGCCGACACCGAACATAAAACACAGCAGAGTACCGACAGCCGCAGCATCGCTGGAGCCCACACCGAGCATAAAACACAGCAGAGTACCGACAGCCGCAGCATCGCTGGAGCCGACACCGAACATAAAACACAGCAGAGTACCGACAGCCGCAGCATCGCTGGAGCCCACACCGAACATAAAACACAGCAGAGTACCGACAGCCGCAGCATCGCTGGAGCCCACACCGAACATAAAACACAGCAGAGTACCGACAGCCGCAGCATCGCTGGAGCCGACACCGAACATAAAACACAGCAGAGCACCGACAGCCGCAGCATCGCTGGAGCCGACACCGAACATAAAACACAGCAGAGTACCGACAGCCGCAGCATCGCTGGAGCCGACACCGAACATAAAACACAGCAGAGTACCGACAGCCGCAGCATCGCTGGAGCCGACACCGAACATAAAACACAGCAGAGTACCGACAGCCGCAGCATCGCTGGAGCCCACACCGAGCATAAAACACAGCAGAGTACCGACAGCCGCAGCATCGCTGGAGCCGACGCCGAACATAAAACACAGCAGAGTACCGACAGCCGCAGCATCGCTGGAGCCGACACCGAACATAAAACACAGCAGAGTACCGACAGCCGCAGCATCGCTGGAGCCGACACCGAACATAAAACACAGCAGAGTACCGACAGCCGCAGCATCGCTGGAGCCGACACCGAACATAAAACACAGCAGAGTACCGACAGCCGCAGCATCGCTGGAGCCGACACCGAACATAAAACACAGCAGAGTACCGACAGCCGCAGCATCGCTGGAGCCGACGCCAAACATAAAACACAGCAGAGTACCGACAGCCGCAGCATCGCTGGAGCCGACACCGAACATAAAACACAGCAGAGTACCGACAGCCGCAGCATCGCTGGAGCCGACACCGAACATAAAACACAGCAGAGTACCGACAGCCGCAGCATCGCTGGAGCCGACACCGAACATAAAACACAGCAGAGTACCGACAGCCGCAGCATCGCTGGAGCCCACACCGAGCATAAATCACAGCAGAATACCGACAGCCGCAGCATCGCTGGAGCCCACACCGAACATAAAACACAGCAGAGTACCGACAGCCGCAGCATCGCTGGAGCCGACACCGAACATAAAACACAGCAGAATACCGACAGCCGCAGCATCGCTGGAGCCGACACCGAGCATAAAACACAGCAGAGTGCCGACAGCCGCAGCATCGCTGGAGCCGACACCGAACATAAAACACAGCAGAGTACCGACAGCCGCAGCATCGCTGGAGCCCACACCGAACATAAAACACAGCAGAGTACCGACAGCCGCAGCATCGCTGGAGCCGACACCGAACATAAAACACAGCAGAGTACCGACAGCCGCAGCATCGCTGGAGCCCACACCGAACATAAAACACAGCAGAGTACCAACAGCCGCAGCATCGCTGGAGCCCACACCGAACATAAAACACAGCAGAGTACCGACAGCCGCAGCATCACTGGAGCCGACACCGAACATAAAACACAGCAGAGTACCGACAGCCGCAGCATCGCTGGAGCCGACACCGAACATAAAACACAGCAGAGTACCGACAGCCGCAGCATCGCTGGAGCACACACCGAACATAAAACACAGCAGAGTACCGACAGCCGCAGCATCGCTGGAGCCGACACCGAACATAAAACACAGCTTAGTACCGACAGCCGCAGCATCGCTGGAGCCGACGCCGAACATAAAACACAGCAGAATACCGACAGCCGCAGCATCGCTGGAGCCCACACCGAACATAAAACACAGCAGAGTACCGACAGCCGCAGCATCGCTGGAGCCCACACCGAACATAAAACACAGCAGAGTACCGACAGCCGCAGCATCGCTGGAGCCGACACCGAACATAAAACACAGCAGAGTACCGACAGCCGCAGCATCGCTGGAGCCGACAGCAAACATAAAACACAGCAGAGTACCGACAGCCGCAGCATCGCTGGAGCCCACACCGAACATAAAACACAGCAGAATACCGACAGCCGCAGCATCGCTGGAGCCGACACCGAACATAAAACACAGCAGAGTACCGACAGCCGCAGCATCGCTGGAGCCGACAGCAAACATAAAACACAGCAGAGTACCGACAGCCGCAGCATCGCTGGAGCCGACACCGAACATAAAACACAGCAGAATACCGACAGCCGTAGCATCGCTGGAGCCGACACCGAACATAAAACACAGCAGAATACCGACAGCCGCAGCATCGCTGGAGCCGACACCGAACATAAAACACAGCAGAGTACCGACAGCCGCAGCATCGCTGGAGCCGACACCGAACATAAAACACAGCAGAGCACCGACAGCCGCAGCATCGCTGGAGCCGACACCGAACATAAAACACAGCAGAGTACCGACAGCCGCAGCATCGCTGGAGCCCACACCGAACATAAAACACAGCAGAGTACCGACAGCCGCAGCATCGCTGGAGCCGACACCGAACATAAAACACAGCAGAGTACCGACAGCCGCAGCATCGCTGGAGCCGACACCGAACATAAAACACAGCAGAGTACCGACAGCCGCAGCATCGCTGGAGCCGACACCGAACATAAAACACAGCAGAGTACCGACAGCATCGCTGGAGCCGACACCGAACATAAAACACAGCAGAGTACCGACAGCCGCAGCATCGCTGGAGCCGACACCGAACATAAAACACAGCAGAGTACCGACAGCCGCAGCATCGCTGGAGCCGACACCGAACATAAAACACAGCAGAGTACCGACAGCCGCATGTCAGAACCGGCAACTCTCGGGGCCGCCGTGCCCGCACCACCGGTCCGGCCACCCGGGGTACGGGAGCGCGGCGCAGAGGTACCCCGGTTCTTGTGATCTCCCCGGGCCGCTGTAAGACTGGTCGCCGCCGGGTTGCTAGGGAGGCAGCTGGTGCTTCTAGTGTCCTGACTACCAGGCTGGCTTCCCTGGTAACTGTCTGTGCAGTGAGACTGGGGGCGTGCCCCCAGCACCGCCCTGATTAGCCCTGCTGCTGTCAGGCTCCCCGCCCCAATCAGCTTCTGGGGCGGGAGCGCTGACAGCATTTAAATAGGTGTGTTTTCCTCTCAGGCCTTGCCAGTGTTAGTTTGGTTCTCCAGCTGCACCCGCGTTTATCCTGACTGCTCTTGTGACCTCGGCTTTTCTGACACCTGCTTTTGGACTTGACTACGTTTTTGCCTGACCCCTCCGTACTGCGTACCCTCTTGTTGCCTACCCGGATTGTCTGACCATTCTACCGTTGTTTGTCTCAGTGTCTGTTTGTCTCCCGTGTCCCGCTTCCCTAGTGAGGGTAGGGACCGTCGCCCAGTTGTCGCCCTGGGGGTTAGCCCAGGGGGGCAAGTAGGCAGGGACAGGGGTTGCGGGATATCTCAGGGACCCCCATATCCCGGACACTGTCCTGACACCGCAGCATCGCTGGAGCCCACACCGAACATAAAACACAGCAGAGTACCGACAGCATCGCTGGAGCCCACACCGAACATAAAACACAGCAGAGTACCGACAGCCGCAGCATCGCTGGAGCCGACACCGAACATAAAACACAGCAGAGTACCGACAGCATCGCTGGAGCCGACACCGAACATAAAACACAGCAGAGTACCGACAGCCGCAGCATCGCTGGAGCCCACACCGAACATAAAACACAGCAGGATACCAACAGCCGCAGCATCGCTGGAGCCGACACCGAACATAAAACACAGCAGAGTACCGACAGCCGCAGCATCGCTGGAGCCGACACCGAACATAAAACACAGCAGAGTACCGACAGCCGCAGCATCGCTGGAGCCCACACCGAACATAAAACACAGCAGAGTACCGACAGCCGCAGCATCGCTGGAGCCGACACCGAACATAAAACACAGCAGAGTACCGACAGCCGCAGCATCGCTGGAGCCGACACCGAACATAAAACACAGCAGAGTACCAACAGCCGCAGCATCGCTGGAGCACACACCGAACATAAAACACAGCAGAGTATCGACAGCCGCAGCATCGCTGGAGCCGACACCGAACATAAAACACAGCAGAGTACCGACAGCCGCAGCATCGCTGGAGCCGACACCGAACATAAAACACAGCAGAGTACTGACAGCCGCAGCATCGCTGGAGCCGACACCGAACATAAAACACAGCAGAGTACCGACAGCCGCAGCATCGCTGGAGCCGACACCGAACATAAAACTCAGCAGAGTACCGACAGCCGCAGCATCGCTGGAGCCGACACCGAACATAAAACACAGCAGAGTACCGACAGCCGCAGCATCGCTAGAGCACACACCGAACATAAAACACAGCAGAGTACCGACAGCCGCAGCATCGCTGGAGCCGACACCGAACATAAAACACAGCAGAGTACCGACAGCCGCTGCATCGCTGGAGCCGACACCGAACATAAAACACAGCAGAATACCGACAGCCGCAGCATCGCTGGAGCCCACACCGAACATAAAACACAGCAGAGTACCGACAGCCGCAGCATCGCTGGAGCCGACACCGAACATAAAACACAGCAGAGTACCGACAGCCGCAGCATCGCTGGAGCCGACACCGAACATAAAACACAGCAGAGTACCGACAGCCGCAGCATCGCTGGAGCCGACACCGAACATAAAACACAGCAGAGTACCGACATCCGCAGCATCGCTGGAGCCGACACCGAACATAAAACACAGCAGAGTACCGACAGCCGCAGCATCGCTGGAGCCCACACCGAACATAAAACACAGCAGAGCACCGACAGCCGCAGCATCGCTGGAGCCCACACCGAACATAAAACACAGCAGAGTACCGACAGCCGCAGCATCGCTGGAGCCGACACCGAACATAAAACACAGCAGAGTACCGACAGCCGCAGCATCGCTGGAGCCGACACCGAACATAAAACACAGCAGAGTACCGACAGCCGCAGCATCGCTGGACTGGAGGGACTTACCCATTAACCCCCGTTCCCCATTAAACAAAGACACCATACGACTATATGCTGGCATATTGTGGGTAGGCCACAGCCTTTATTAAACTGTATAAAACCTTTTAACGAATCCTCTATTTTTCTCCTTCCATGCCAAAAATAAAAATGTCCGATTCTAACGTCGTAAAACTGAGGCGTAAGAAGGCCCCTCTCGGCCTGAAAAAGCCCTTCCATTTCTTGCTGGCATGGAAGTCCTCAAATTCCGCCACGAAGGATGCAGCATATTACTATGCTGCACTCCGCCCCCCACATGCCAGCAAAAGAGCCGCCTCCACCCCATCCTGCAACCTAGATAAAAAGGTATCTAGCCCTATGTCGCTAAGATGCACTCCGTCACCTCGCATCATCCCGCGCTCTCTTCTCTCCAGCTCCCAATGACGTATTGCTATCCCACCTAACGCTCGCACATGCTTTGATATCCTAAAATTGACAGTCTTCCTTACTCTCTCGATGGCTTCATTATCTCTTGCCTCTCTCCAAATTCTTCTGGCCACGATGTCTGACCAAACAATTATGACCCTCTTAAAAAATTCCTTGAAACGAAAATTGTCCGCTTTCATCAATGCTATCAACTCCGCCACCTTTATCTTCCCAAGGTCATTTCCACCAGCGTGAATAACTAATATCACTCTGTCATTCTTCCAGCTGCTGATTTTTAAAACCTCCTGGAGCAGCCTGGGCCATTGTAATCCTCTAATACCAAGCCAACGCACTGGCACATTAAGGCCTAAATTCACGCCAATGGGCCTATTTCTGGCTCTCTTTTCCGCCCAGTATACATAGGAGTGGCCCACCACCCATACTGTCCAATCCGACACTGTGAATAAAATAAAAGAACAAAACCAAAGCAGAAATCGCAACACCATAAACAATATTATAGAACTCTCAGATTTGGCCGAACATATGACCGATAAGCATCTGATTTCCAACGACCCACCTTCTTAACCCCCTCGATACCCATGCCACACGCAAAAGCGGACGTCGCAGCTCCGATCCTAAACGAATGTGATCCGAATTCCGAGGGGTTAAGGCCTAGCATTCTAATGCTATTCCGCATGACCGCCGTAAATTGGTATTTAGTTAGGGGAAAACCCGACGCATGGCACAAAAACGGACCAGTCCCACAGTGTCTCTTGGCGAACTCCTTTACCAGTAACACCGGGCACCACTTTGTCCCCAATTTTCCCACTCTAATCCATTCTCCCATCCCGTATATGTCTGTCTTTGATCTTCTGACACCTATCTTAATACAGTCTTTGTCAATTACCACGTCTGAGAAAAACAGCCCCCCGGGCTTTGACTTGCACGCCGATACTAACTCCCCGATGCGTAATGCGGCAAAAAAGGCGATGGAAAAAGCCGCGCGAAAAAGCTCTGCTTCGGAAGCATCCGTGCAGACCGACTCCACCACGTTGAGAATAGCATTTAATAACTCGAACGTGATGGGGCGCCTGCCGTCCTTGGTCACCCTGTCCTTCTTCCACCCTTTTATTATTTGCCCAAAAACGAAGTCCTTCGTCACGTCTCTTGTCCCGTGTAAGCGCAACAAAAATGCTATGGCCGATAGTCGTTTTTTCGCCGCATCCGCTGAAGACCCGCTTTTACGCATCGCGGACAGGACATCTAATGTCACCGCCCTTGCTCTTTCTTCTGTTGGAAAAATTCCACCCGCCGCTGCTAACCATTCTTTCCATACTTTGTTATATCGGTTCCATGTGGTACTTGTTACTGACGCTTTAACGAGAGCTAACAGCTCTCCTCTATCACTTCCCACAAGAAAGCAGGGCAACATACCCCCTCGACCTCCGCCGTCGGGTGCAGCTCCCTGAAATGTGACATCTGAAAACGAGAAAGAGCATCAGCAGTAGCATTCAAATATCCTGGTACATGTCTCGCTTTAAACTTAACATTGTGCTGTAAACACCGTAAGATCAAATGGCGTAATGCTGCCAGCACCAACGTTGAGGATGACGATTGCTTGTTGACTATTTGCACCACCGATTGATTATCTGACCAAAAGCAAATATTACCGTTGGCCAACCTCTGGCCCCATATTTCCATTGCCACCACCAAAGGGAAAATCTCCAATAACGCTGTGTTCTTTATCCATTTTCTTTCAATCCATGTATCCGGCCATGCAGCACAACACCATTGATCACCCAATATTACTCCGAATCCATAAGAACCAGCTGCATCCGATACCAAGCCGATCTCTTCATTCTGCTTCTCCTCCTCCAGACATATTACTTGACCGTTAAATGAACTCAGAAAAACTCTCCATATGTGCAGGTCTGATCTCATCCCTTTTGTCACCCTGACAAAATGATGGGGTTCCTTTACCCCTTTCGTTGCTAGTGACAACCGCCGGGAAAAGGCTCGCCCCATCGGAATGACCCTGCACGCGAAATTCAACAACCCTAACAATACTTGAAGTTGGTGCAGTGTAACCTTCCGAGAACTGCCCACCAACTCCACGACTTGGCGCAAACGCGCCACTTTTTCATCCGGCAAGTGGAAAGTCATTTCCTCCGTGTCGATTTCTATGCCTAAAAAACCGAGCCTCGATGCGGGGCCAACCGTCTTCTCATCCGACAAGGGGACCCCGGCTTTTCTCATCAAACTACGAAACGACGAAAGTAAAAACTCGCAGGCCGTCGAATTTGCCTGACCAACAAAAAGAAAATCATCCAAATAATGCGACACCGATGAGATGCCCGTCTCCACTCTTAACATCCATTCCAAGAATGAACTAAAAACCTCAAAATAATAACAGGAGATAGAGCAACCCATCGGTAGGCACATGTCCACAAAAAACTGGCCCTCGATGCTGCATCCCAGCAGATGAAAACACTGCGGATGCACCGGCAGGAGCCGGAAGGCCGATTCAATATCGGCCTTTGCCAACCAAGCGCCTTTACCTGCCTGTCTAACTAATGCAACCGCGCAGTCGAAA
This sequence comes from Eleutherodactylus coqui, assembly GCF_035609145.1. Lineage (NCBI taxonomy): Eukaryota > Metazoa > Chordata > Amphibia > Anura > Eleutherodactylidae > Eleutherodactylus > Eleutherodactylus coqui. Next base: position 535,322,584 of record NC_089837.1, on the reverse strand, counting down.
GACGCATATGACACCGCCGCTTGCTCTTTTGATATTCCGTCGTTGACTGATTCACCCGACGGATAGGATAGGTGATGGATAAGTCTGAACTTGCCAGCTTCCTTCTTCGGTACCAGTCCCAAAGGGGAAACCCGCAAGTTCACGAAAGGCGGTTCCCGAAATGGGCCCGCCATTCGACCCAATTCTACCTCCTTCAGCAACTTCTCCATCACCAACTGCTTATTATCGCGAGCGGACTTTAAATTCTGGCAAAAAGACGCCGACGAAACTGGGGAATGCGGGATAAAGAAACCTTCAGCAAACCCCGCTCTAAGCAGGTTTGCTTCCAGTCTCCGTGGGTACCGGTCGAGCCACGGCTCCAGGTACTGGACGCTCACCGGCGTTCGCCCCTGTGCCGGGAACTCCCGTCGCTCGTTGGCGTCGGAAACAACGCAACGCCGTGTGCGAACCTCCGCAGACCGAGCATTCGTGCCGAAATTTGCACGATGCGTAAAAACGGCAGTGGCCTTCGTTGAAGGCCCAGCAAGAACCGGACGGTTTTGGGGCCGCAGCAGCCTGCTGTCCGCTGGCTCCTGCGGCCGATCCTTGAAAGCTATGTTTTACGGGTTTCTGCGCCAGGATCAACTGGATCCAAACGTCTGTCGCCTTTGACGCCCAACTGATCTGCTGTGAACCCGAAATTCTGCGACGAAAATCTTCGTCGTATCGCCACCAAGCCGATCCCCCGTGCAACTTATATGCACTGTGGATCGTGTTGATGTACACGAGCAATTCCGGGCCCTTCTGCGGCTGCTGCTTGCACACTACATGTGCCAAAATCAAAAAGGCCTGTAGCCAATTCCCAAATGTTTTGGCTACTTTGGGTTTTTTCTCGCTCCCACGTTCAGTGAACCTTTCCCTGTCAACTGACACGTGTTCGACTGATAACAGCGACCATATATCCACATAGTTACCATTTATAATTTTTGATACCACTTCGTTCTCCAGCCCCGCATCCAACGGGGCTACTCCACAAAACAGCGAGTCTGCTAATTTCAGACCCTCGCTCACCCCTGCCACCGAGGGCAGGCACCTTTGTCCTTGTGCTGGACCACCAACCTCGGGCGAGGCCGCCCTCCCCGGTTTATCATAGGACACTAGAAGCCCTTTATCCATATCATATTTATCCACCAAGGCTCTGAGAGCCACCATAAATTCATCCTTCCGGCTCGTGCCGGACACATTATCCCAAACTTTATTTAAATGAAACGACTCACCCGCCTCGTTGACCTCCGGCATAGCCAAGGGAACGTTAGGGGCGGGCAGTGATGTTTGTTGGTACTCCCGTGCGTATCGTGCCGTGCCACTTTCTTGGGAGACACGCCGGCTCCTCGGGCTCCTTGACATTGTAGCCCCGCAGGCTGACATCCTGTTACCCGGTCTGCTCCCGCGCTCTCCTTGTCTGATATCTGCAGAAGAAGCCGGTGACCGTGAAAACAAATTCCTCATGACCTGCATCTCCACCTCTCGGTTGCTCTGCCCTTCCCTCCAAGTCACCGCTTCTGCCTGATCACCCCGTACGAATCTGCTCCTCCTCGTCTCCTCTCGTCCTGCTGAAGATGATGAGCAGCTGCGCTCCTCGCGCGCCCTAGCTGTACGCCTGCTCCTTGCCCCCTCTAACTGCCTGCACCTATCCTGCCCTATAACTCTACCGCTGCTATGATGGGGGCGGCTTAAGCTATTGCGCGCTGCGCAATGCTCCGGGGAGTCCCTCTCTACACTGCTGCTGGATGAAACCCTGAACTCCCTGCGCCTGGCTGAAGACACAGTTGGAGGCCCCCGGCCCCCCCGCGCTATGGCGCGAAAATTCGCTGCCTCTTCTTCGCTGTCTGCCGGCCTGCTCCGCGCTGGTGGGCGAAAATACGCTGATTTTCCGCTCCCGGCGCCCGCCCCATACCGCGCTGTGGTGCGAACTGTCGCTGCTTTTGAGCGATGAAATGATCGCCCCTTCCGCGCTGTAGCGCGAAAATCGTCCACCTCCTCTATTCTGGTCGCTGCCCCCCCCCTATCCCCCCCTAAGTGCTGGTGGCGAATATTCTGCCCTCTGTTTGACTGGCCTTTTTCGGTTCCCCTCCCTCCCCCCCCACTCTCCCCCCCGCTACTCGCGGCGCACGATGAGGGAGATGCACTCTCTGGCATCTCCCTCCTAACGGTCGCTGCATCTCCGCGGCCGGATCTATATCCTGTGCGCGGAACCCTACGCGCGCCTGCTGCTGCACGTGGCGTGCGCTCCGGGACCTCGCTCCTTGGGACCTCGCTCCTTGTACTGCCGTCAGCCGCGGGGATACCTCCTCCCGTGCTGGACTTACCCGACCTGGACGCTGCCGTACCTCCACGGGTAAGTGTTGTCCTCTCCGCTACCTCTGGCTCACCGACTCCCATGCATTCTGCTGGTTCCACCTCCTCCCTACCGCGCTGAGACCGCACGGCGCTGTTCCCTCCGAGTCGCTCCGGTCTTGGGCTGCTGTTACGTCCGCCTCTCTTCGCCACCGGGCTGGGGCTCAGTCGCGCTGGCGGGTTTCTTCTCCGGGTTGGTCTTCCACGTGGCTCCTCGCTGCTGGGCAAAACCGGCTGGCTGGTGCTCGCTCCTTCTTCCGCCGCTGTCGTCCCCGAAAGGTCTTCAGCCATCTTCACGAGCCAGCTTGTGCCCTGGCTGGCCACCACGTCCTTGATCATCCGCATTAGCTCCTCCATTCTTCAGCTGTTCTGGGTCCGTCTTCACTCTTCTTCTCCCGGTCCAGAATGATCTTCCTCTTCCTTCTTCTTCCTCTAACCCTGCTAACTCCACCCCTAACCCCTGGTCACTTCCTTTCTTCCTGACCCCTCCCCTCCAGTCCTCAGCATCTTCGCCAGTAAGCTTTGCTGCTATCTAGAGCCCACACCGAACATAAAACACAGCAGAGTACCGACAGCCGCAGCATCGCTGGAGCCGACACCGAACATAAAACACAGCAGAGTACCGACAGCCGCAGCATCGCTGGAGCCGACACCGAACATAAAACACAGCAGAGTACCGACAGCCGCAGCATCGCTGGAGCCGACACCGAACATAAAACACAGCAGAGTACCGACAGCCACAGCATCGCTGGAGCCGACACCGAACATAAAACACAGCAGAGTACCGACAGCCGCAGCATCGCTGGAGCCGACACCGAACATAAAACACAGCAGAGTACCGACAGCCGCAGCATCGCTGGAGCCGACACCGAACATAAAACACAGCAGAGCACCGACAGCCGCAGCATCGCTGGAGCCGACACCGAACATAAAACACAGCAGAGTACCGACAGCCGCAGCATCGCTGGAGCCGACACCGAACATAAAACACAGCAGAGTACCAACAGCCACAGCATCGCTGGAGCCGACACCGAACATAAAACACAGCAGAGTACCGACAGCCGCAGCATCGCTGGAGCCGACACCGAACATAAAACACAGCAGAATACCGACAGCCGCAGCATCGCTGGAGCACACACCGAACATAAAACACAGCAGAGTACCGACAGCCGCAGCATCGCTGGAGCCCACACCGAACATAAAACACAGCAGAGTACCGACAGCCGCAGCATCGCTGGAGCCGACACCGAACATAAAACACAGCAGAGTACCGACAGCCGCAGCATCGCTGGAGCCGACACCGAACATAAAACACAGCAGAGTACCGACAGCCGCAGCATCGCTGGAGCCCACACCGAACATAAAACACAGCAGAGTACCGACAGCCGCAGCATCGCTGGAGCCGACACCGAACATAAAACACAGCAGAATACCGACAGCCGCAGCATCGCTGGAGCCGACACCGAACATAAAACACAGCAGAGTACCGACAGCCGCAGCATCGCTGGAGCCGACACCGAATATAAAACACAGCAGAATACCGACAGCCGCAGCATCGCTGGAGCCGACGCCGAACATAAAACACAGCAGAGTACCGACAGCCGCAGCATCGCTGGAGCACACACCGAACATAAAACACAGCAGAGTACCGACAGCCGCAGCATCGCTGGAGCCCACACCGAACATAAAACACAGCAGAGTACCGACAGCCACAGCATCGCTGGAGCCGACACCGAACATAAAACACAGCAGAGTACCGACAGCCGCAGCATCGCTGGAGCCGACGCCGAACATAAAACACAGCAGAGTACCGACAGCCGCAGTATCGCTGGAGCCGACACCGAACATAAAACACAGCAGAGTACCGACAGCCGCAGCATCGCTGGAGCCGACACCAAACATAAAACACAGCAGAGTACCGACAGCCGCAGCATCGCTGGAGCCGACACCGAACATAAAACACAGCAGAATACCGACAGCCGCAGCATCGCTGGAGCACACACCGAACATAAAACACAGCAGAGTACCGACAGCCGCAGCATCGCTGGAGCCCACACCGAACATAAAACACAGCAGAGTACCGACAGCCGTAGCATCGCTGGAGCCCACACCGAACATAAAACACAGCAGAGTACCGACAGCCGCAGCATCGCTGGAGCCGACACCGAACATAAAACACAGCAGAGTACCGACAGCCGCAGCATCGCTGGAGCCGACACCGAACATAAAACACAGCAGAGTACCGACAGCCGCAGCATCGCTGGAGCCGACACCGAACATAAAACACAGCAGAGTACCGACAGCCGCAGCATCGCTGGAGCCGACACCGAACATAAAACACAGCAGAGTACCGACAGCCGCAGCATCGCTGGAGCACACACCGAACATAAAACACAGCAGAGTACCGACAGCCGCAGCATCGCTGGAGCCGACACCGAACATAAAACACAGCAGAGTACCGACAGCCGCAGCATCGCTGGAGCCGACACCGAACATAAAACACAGCAGAGTACCGACAGCCGCAGCGTCGCTGCAGCCGACACCGAACATAAAACACAGCAGAGTACCGACAGCCGACACCGAACATAAAACACAGCAGAGTACCGACAGCCGCAGCATCGCTGGAGCCGACACCGAACATAAAACACAGCAGAATACCGACAGCCGCAGCATCGCTGGAGCCGACACCGAACATAAAACACAGCAGAATACAGACAGCCGCAGCATCGCTGGAGCCGACACCGAACATAAAACACAGCAGAGTACCGACAGCCGCAGCATCGCTGGAGCCGACACCGAACATAAAACACAGCAGAGTACCGACAGCCGCAGCATCGCTGGAGCCGACACCGAACATAAAACACAGCAGAGTACCGACAGCCGCAGCATCGCTGGAGCCCACACCGAACATAAAACACAGCAGAGTACCGACAGCCGCAGCATCGCTGGAGCCCACACCGAACATAAAACACAGCAGAATACCGACAGCCGCAGCATCGCTGGAGCCCACACCGAACATAAAACACAGCAGAGTACCGACAGCCGCAGCATCGCTGGAGCCGACACCGAACATAAAACTCAGCAGAGTACCGACAGCCGCAGCATCGCTGGAGCACACACCGAACATAAAACACAGCAGAGTACCGACAGCCGCAGCATCGCTGGAGCCGACACCGAACATAAAACACAGCAGAGTACCGACAGCCGCAGCATCGCTGGAGCACACACCGAACATAAAACACAGCAGAGTACCGACAGCCGCAGCATCGCTGGAGCCCACACCGAACATAAAACACAGCAGAGTACCCACAGCCGCAGCATCGCTGGAGCCCACACCGAACATAAAACACAGCAGAGTACCGACAGCCGCAGCATCGCTGGAGCCGACACCGAACATAAAACACAGCAGAGTACCGACAGCCGCAGCATCGCTGGAGCACACACCGAACATAAAACACAGCAGAGTACCGACAGCCGCAGCATCGCTGGAGCCGACACCGAACATAAAACTCAGCAGAGTACCGACAGCCGCAGCATCGCTGGAGCACACACCGAACATAAAACACAGCAGAGTACCGACAGCCGCAGCATCGCTGGAGCCGACACCGAACATAAAACACAGCAGAGTACCGACAGCCGCAGCATCGCTGGAGCACACACCGAACATAAAACACAGCAGAGTACCGACAGCCGCAGCATCGCTGGAGCCGACACCGAACATAAAACACAGCAGAGTACCGACAGCCGCAGCATCGCTGGAGCCGACACCGAACATAAAACACAGCAGAGTACCGACAGCCGCAACATCGCTGGAGCCGACACCGAACATAAAACACAGCAGAGTACCGACAGCCGCAGCATCGCTGGAGCCGACACCGAACATAAATCACAGCAGAGTACAGACAGCCGCAGCATCGCTGGAGCCGACACCAAACATAAAACACAGCAGAATACCCACAGCCGCAGCATCGCTGGAGCCGACACCGAACATAAAACACAGCAGAGTACCGACAGCCTCAGCATCGCTGGAGCCCACACCGAACATAAAACACAGCAGAGTACCGACAGCCGCAGCATCGCTGGAGCCGACACCGAACATAAAACACAGCAGAGTACCGACAGCCGCAGCATCGCTGGAGCCGACACCGAACATAAAACACAGCAGAGTACCGACAGCCGCAGCATCGCTGGAGCACACACCGAACATAAAACACAGCAGAATACCCACAGCCGCAGCATCGCTGGAGCCGACACCGAACATAAAACACAGCAGAGTACCGACAGCCGCAGCATCGCTGGAGCCGACACCGAACATAAAACACAGCAGAGTACCGACAGCCGCAGCATCGCTGGAGCCCACACCGAACATAAAACACAGCAGAGTACCGACAGCCGCAGCATCGCTGGAGCCGACACCGAACATAAAACACAGCAGAGTACCGACAGCCGCAGCATCGCTGGAGCCCACACCGAACATAAAACACAGCAGAGTACCGACAGCCGCAGCATCGCTGGAGCCGACACCGAACATAAAACACAGCAGAGTACCGACAGCCGCAGCATCGCTGGAGCCCACACCGAGCATAAATCACAGCAGAATACCGACAGCCGCAGCATCGCTGGAGCCGACACCGAACATAAAACACAGCAGAATACCGACAGCCGCAGCATCGCTGGAGCCGACGCCGAACATAAAACACAGCAGAGTACCGACAGCCGCAGCATCGCTGGAGCCGACACCGAACATAAAACACAGCAGAGTACCGACAGCCGCAGCATCGCTGGAGCCGACACCGAACATAAAACACAGCAGAGTACCGACAGCCGCAGCATCGCTGGAGCACACACCGAACATAAAACACAGCAGAATACCCACAGCCGCAGCATCGCTGGAGCCGACACCGAACATAAAACACAGCAGAGTACCGACAGCCGCAGCATCGCTGGAGCCGACACCGAACATAAAACACAGCAGAGTACCGACAGCCGCAGCATCGCTGGAGCCCACACCGAACATAAAACACAGCAGAGTACCGACAGCCGCAGCATCGCTGGAGCACACACCGAACATAAAACACAGCAGAGTACCGACAGCCGCAGCATCGCTGGAGCCCACACCGAACATAAAACACAGCAGAGTACCGACAGCCGCAGCATCGCTGGAGCCGACACCGAACATAAAACACAGCAGAGTACCGACAGCCGCAGCATCGCTGGAGCCCACACCGAGCATAAATCACAGCAGAATACCGACAGCCGCAGCATCGCTGGAGCCGACACCGAACATAAAACACAGCAGAATACCGACAGCCGCAGCATCGCTGGAGCCGACGCCGAACATAAAACACAGCAGAGTACCGACAGCCGCAGCATCGCTGGAGCCGACACCGAACATAAAACACAGCAGAGTACCGACAGCCGCAGCATCGCTGGAGCCGACACCGAACATAAAACACAGCAGAGTACCGACAGCCGCAGCATCGCTGGAGCACACACCGAACATAAAACACAGCAGAATACCCACAGCCGCAGCATCGCTGGAGCCGACACCGAACATAAAACACAGCAGAGTACCGACAGCCGCAGCATCGCTGGAGCCGACACCGAACATAAAACACAGCAGAGTACCGACAGCCGCAGCATCGCTGGAGCCCACACCGAACATAAAACACAGCAGAGTACCGACAGCCGCAGCATCGCTGGAGCCCACACCGAACATAAAACACAGCAGAGTACCGACAGCCGCAGCATCGCTGGAGCACACACCGAACATAAAACACAGCAGAATACCAAAATTTAAATTGCGCCGCTATCAGCAACGCCTGTTTGAGGGAGGCCTTAAACACAAAAACAGACAAACAGGCACAAAACAGGAAAACCACACATACAAACACACACAACCAGGCAGAAACAGACAGAACAAAAACCATAACTGCAAACAGCAACAAACACATAAAACAAACAGTCAGACACGCACAGATACACACGGCTGGCTGAGAGCATTCAGCTGCATCCCACACCGAATAATAGGAAAACATCAGAAACTGCTGACCGTCTGTGAGCGGCAGATGGCGAGGAGAAGAGCGACAAACATGCCAGTCACATAATCCCCTCCACACCAGTAACCCTTTCTCTGCTGGTGGAGGGGATTATGTTGTGATCTTATATAGAAGTACAGCCTGAGCAAGAATATTGGAACTAATTACATAGGTTTTGAGAGACAATATAATGGCACACTGGTGGGATCCCAAAAGAAACACGGGAAAACACAGAGCTGAGAAACCCCAGTAATGGACTGCAACATCCTGTATTATACTGCAGAGCTGCACTCACTATTCTGCTGGTGGAGTCACTGTGTACATACATTACTTATCCTGTACTGATCCTGAGTTACATCCTGTATTATACCCCAGAGCTGCACTCACTATTCTGCTGGTGGAGTCACTATGTACATACATTACTTATCCTGTACTGATCCTGAGTTACATCCTGTATTATACTCCAGAGCTGCACTCACTATTCTGCTGGTGGAGTCACTGTGTACATACATTACTTATCCTGTACTGCTCCTGAGTTACATCCTGTATTATACCCCAGAGCTGCACTCACTATTCTGCTGGTGGAGTCACTGTGTACATACATTACTTATCCTGTACTGCTCCTGAGTTATATCCTGTATTATACTCCAGAGCTGCACTCACTATTCTGCTGGTGGAGTCACTGTGTACATACATTACTTATCCTGTACTGCTCCTGAGTTACATCCTGTATTATACTGCAGAGCTGCACTCACTATTCTGCTGGTGGAGTCACTGTGGACATACATTACTTATCCTGTACTGCTCCTGAGTTATATCCTGTATTATACTGCAGAGCTGCACTCACTATTCTACTAGTGGAGTCACTGTGTACATACATTACTTATCCTGTACTGCTCCTGAGTTACATCCTGTATTATACCCCAGAGCTGCGCTCACTATTCTGCTGGTGGAGTCACTGTGTACATACATTACTTATCCTGTACTGATCCTGAGTTACATCATGTATTATACTCCAGAGCTGCACTCACTATTCTGCTGGTGGAGTCACTGTGTACATACATTACTTATCCCTGTACTGATCCTGAGTTACATCCTGTATTATACCCCAGAGCTGCACTCACTATTCTGCTGGTGGAGTCACTGTGTACATATATTACTTATCCTGTACTGATCCTGAG